>NC_092760.1:12250917-12270917 GCF_047496795.1 Chiloscyllium punctatum | reverse complement strand
AGATTCTTGGATGGACCAGTTGAGCCTCTCCTCAGCAGAAAGGCCCTTCATGTCCCCAGTAAAACACTGTAGAAAGATTGGGAATGATCACCAGCTTCATTTAAGTGCTGCTGGTTGTGGCATGGGCTGCTTTACATTGAAGCCGCAATGTGACAGGAATTTGACCTCCAACCCATTGTGTCTACTCGAACATTTGACCCCAGGTGCAAAGCACGCAGGTGCCCCCTTCCTTGAAGGGGATTGTGTCCAAGCTGAAGAACATGGAAAGATAATTCAAACCCTAATCCCACACCCCCAGCATGGTGGGTGAGTGCCTAAAGGGGAGAGGCCTGTG
This sequence comes from Chiloscyllium punctatum, assembly GCF_047496795.1. Lineage (NCBI taxonomy): Eukaryota > Metazoa > Chordata > Chondrichthyes > Orectolobiformes > Hemiscylliidae > Chiloscyllium > Chiloscyllium punctatum. The sequence continues at coordinate 12,270,583 of NC_092760.1, read as the reverse complement.
GTATTCTAATGGTCAATATTAAAAAGTACAAGGTGGGTTGCTTGCAGGTCAGCCTGATCATTTGATGAATTGGTGCGTGTCGATGATGAGACCATTGATTCATGTGGACCCAGTCTCCATGGCTCACCAGAGAGGAAAGGGTAGAAAAGGTTAAGTGTGTGCTGCTGTGGGGTCCCTTATGGGACAGCGTAGAGTCAGAGAGCACCGAAGATGCTCATGGTCATGTGATGAGGGTAGTTGCCCAAACACTTGTACAGTTTTGTACAGTTTCACTGAGGCGTGGTATTGCAGAGACCAATCTGTGCAAGTGGCACATGATACATAGATCTCCACTAGTGCCATGAAAATATACCCTCGACTTCCTCTTTGTTGGGAGAGTCATAGAGATGTACAGCACGGGAACAGACCCATCCAACCCTTCCATGCCGACTAGTTATCCTAACCTAATCTAGTCCCACCTGCCAGCACCCAGCCCATATCCCTCCAAACCCTTCCTATTCATATACCCATCCAGATGCCTCTTAAATGTTGCAATTGTACCAGCCTCCACCACATCCTCTGGCAGCTCATTCCATACACGTACCACCCTCTGCGTGAAAAAGTTGCCCCTTAGGTCTCTTTTGTATCTTTCCCCTCTCACCCTAAACCTATACCCTTCAGTTCTGGACTCCCCCATCCCAGGGAAAAGACTTTGTCTATTTATCCTATCCATGTCCCTCATAATTTTGTAAACCTCTATAAGGTCACCCCTCAGCCTCCGACGTTCCAGGGAAAACAGCCCCAGCCTGTTCAGCCTCTCCCTGTAGCTCAGATCCTCCAACCCTGGCAACATCCTTGTAAATCTTTTCTGAACCATTTCAAGTTTCACAACATCTTTCCGATAGGAAGGAGACCAGAATTGCATGCAATATTCCAACAGTGGCCTAACCAATGTCCTGTACAGCTGCAACATGACCTCCCAACTCCTGTACTCAATACTCTGACCAATAAAGGAAAGCATACCAAACGCCTTCTTCACTATCCTATCTACCTGTGACTCCACTTTCAAGGAGCTATGAACCTGCACTCCAAGGTCTCTTTGTTCAGCAACACTCCCCAGGACCTTACCATTAAGTGTATAAATCCTGCTAAGATTTGCTTTCCCAAAATGCAGCACCTCACATTTATCTGAATTAAACTCCATCTGCCACTTCACAGCCCATTGGCCCATCTGATCAAGATCCTGTTGTACTCTGAGGTAACCCTCTTCGCTGTCCATTACACCTCCAATTTTGGTGTCATCTGCAAACTTACTAACTGTACCTCTTACACTCTTATCCAAATCATTTATATAAATGACGAAAAGTAGAGGGCCCAGCCCCGATCCTTGTGGCACTCCACTGGTCACAGGCCTCCAGTCTGAAAAACAACCCTCCACCACCACCCTCTGTCTTCTACCTTTGAGCCAGTTCTGTATCCAAATGGCTAGTTCTCCCTGTATTCCGTGAGATCTAACCTTGCTAATCAGTCTCCCATGGGGAGCAAAGACAATGCATCCAGAATAAATAATTGCAGGGTTTGATGGATGTTTCATAGAATGTCACAGAGGGCAGCACTGGGAGATGCTGCTGTTGGGGTGCAGGGTTACTTGTGAACATCATGCCTCCTCCACCTAGAGTGGTCGAACCTGAGAGGCAGGAGAAAGAACCATGCGTAACATGTTCGAACACACAGAAAGCCCAACGATCATGAAGATCTTTGATCAAAACAGGCCCTTTCTTGAGGTTGGCCTCCAAATTATTGGTTCCACACGATTGGTATGGTCTAATCTGTCCAGGTGCTTCATGGCTGTGTGTGGTTGAGGATGTCACACATCCTGTATCACATTCCCACTCCCGATATTCCAATTCCAGAGGATTAGCCTTACGATCGGTCAGTGTTCGGCTTCTCAACCATTTTTTTTCGGTATACTGGATGCCATCTTGAACTCTGACTTAGTCTCACGTGATGCTGAACTGTCCACTCATTGGCCTGGGCCAACCTCATCAGGATCTAGTGTGGGATAGAATCCCCACAGTGCAGAAAGAGGCCATTCAGCCCATCGAACATGCACCGACCCTCTGAAGAGGACCCCACCCAGACTCTCATCCCAGTAAACCTGCATTTCCCGTGGCTAACCGACCCAGCCTGCACATCCCTGGACACCACGGGCAATTTAGCATGGCCAATCCACATGCACATCTTTGGACTGTGGGAGGAAACCAGATCACCCAGAGGAAACCTACGCAGACACAGGGAGAATGTGCAAATGCCACATGGACAGTCGCCCGAGGCTGGCATCGAACCTGGATCCCTGGTGCTGTGAGGCAGCAGTGCTAACCACTGAGTCACCGCGCAACCCAGGTGGTCCACAGGAAGAAGTCAGCCTTATCCAAAGAGGAGACAGTGTGTACAACGGCCCGTGATTGAGTGCAAACCAACTCTGAGAGGTCCTCAGGACACTTCCACTTCCTCTCAGGAAACAAAGTGTCCAGATGACCATATGGAGTGTGGTGGACTCCTAATAAAACATATTTTAACAGGATTCACAGTCTCCTGTGGTACACTGTAACACAAGCTGTTAACAGAATCTTCTAGAAAGGAAACTTACTGAACCGAAATAACATTCATCCAGCGAGATGATGCACTCCAGGTCCTGTGGTGCCCAATAGTCAATAAAAGCCTGTATTGGTTTCCTTAGCATCCTCCCTCTCAGCCCCGGTATGGACATAATGGTGAAAGAGGGGTAGACAATTAGGCACAATGACCCCCTCCACAGGCCAATGCTGGTGAATGGCTACCTTAGGCCAGGCCCGAGAGCAGATCCACATGGAGGCTGTTTGACCTGCCTGCTGAAACGTTTATGGGTGACGCCTTCAAGAAACTAAAGAGGGACTGCAGACAAAAACATTCAACAGATTCGTGGAAAACCGCACCCCCTCCCGACTCAAGGCCATGAACATTAACATGCAGCCTGGCACCCAGTGAAAGCGTTCGGCCTACAGTCACATGGGATGGTTCTGTGCAGCACTCCCCATCACAGATCGCCAATGGTCACAGGAAGGATCCCAATGTGAACGGCCCTCCACTGGGGATCTCTGCTGCCGCATGTGAGCAGTGGATATAGTGAGGAAGTGCAGCGGAGCAGTCCGCGCAGGAAACACCCCTGTGTTGCTTCGTAAGGACGGGTTTCCCTCCGATGGCTCAGATTGCCCCAGGAGGATTGAGTCGATGTCAAGTTCCATTCAAATGGCAGTTGAACCCCTCCTACTTCACATTACCTCTGGGTGACCGGGGTGGTATAATGCTCGGCTATACCACTGACCTTGCCAAAGCTCCTGGTTATACAGTGCGGAAGCAGCCTTTTCGGCCCACTATGTCTATGCAGGCCAATAACCATCAAACTACAACCAAGTCTGCCCTTTGTCCATAACCCACAATACCCTGGCATTTTAAGGGCTCATCCAGATGTTTCTTAAATGTGGTGAGATTATCTGCCTTAGTTTCACTCCCTCCTGGGTGAAACAATTCTTCTTCCGATCTCCTCTAAATCCCTGTGAATCTGACCTGGGACACAGAGACACTACCACGTCTCGCAGCCTGGCGATACCTGAACCGTTCAGTCCCCGGGTAGGAATGCCGTGTGTGAACTTGGCGGAGACATCCCTGAACGTGAGAACGACCTCACTCCTGTTACTGCTGGGTTTGAGGAACGTAAAATCCATTGCAAAGAGCTCTCTGGGTGCTCAGGGTTCCTGGACTGGTGTGAAGTCACCTCCCTGCTTGGGTCAAAGCACTGAGGACAACAAATGCTGGAGATCACAGTGTGTCAGGAAGCATCCATGGAGAGAGAGAGAACAAGCTAATGTTTCGAGTCTGGATGACTCTTGGTCAGAGCTGGAGTGAAGTGTGGAAGGGATAGCACTTATTCAATAGTAGGGGGCTTGTGGTGCTGGGGGAGAAAGGGTGCTGATAGATCAAAGTGCTTGGAATGTGAGGGCGGCAGAACAATGGTGTGTCTAACTGATAGCCTGGGAAGGACAGACAGTCCCACTAGGGTGGGGGGAAGAGGAGAGAGGAGATGGTGACACAGAATGTAACAAGCAAACCGAAAAGAAAAGGAAGGAATGGCAGTTGGTTCACAATTTCAAGATGTTTGACTCAATATTAAGCCCATAAGTGCCTAGTCTGAAGATAAGATGTTGTCCCTGCAGTTTACGCTGTGATTCACCAGAACACTGCAGCATGCCGAGGACAGACACGTGGGCATGTGAGCAAGGTGCTGTGTTAAAATGACCGGCTCGGGGAAGGTCAGGGATCATGCGTGCACACAGACTGGGGGTGTTCCTCAAAGCGGACGCCCGGTCTGTGTTTGGTTTCTCCAATGTAGAGTAGGTCAAAGAACATCCCTCACATTTTCGTCAATGCCAATCCGCATCAGCAGCTTCCCCAGGTCAGGGGCCACCACACTCTGATGGGGGGCCAGTCACTTCCTTCCTTGCTATCTGATGATGAACCGTGACCGACCCTTGACACTTTGAGGATGCGTTGCTTCACCTCTCGCTTCTCCTTGTCACAAACCAGCCAATAGGGGACTCTGTCCTCCTCCCGGCTCCTCTTCCAGCACTTCAACAGATTCCGTGTCTTTTGGCAAAACAATAACTCATGGGACATGGGTATTGCTGCTGGGCCGGCATTTATTGCCTGTCCCTAGTTGCCCCCTTAAGCAGGTGGTGGTGAGCTGCAGGCTACCTGTTGTGGGCTGACCCACAGTGCCCTTGGGAAAGGAATGCCAGGATGTTGACCCAGTGAGGGTAGAGGTACCGTGATATATTTCCATGTCAGGATGGTGAGTGGCTTGGAGGGAAACTTGAAGGTGACGGTGTTCCCATGTACCTGCTCGATGGAAGTGGAGGGTGCTGCCTGAGGATTAGATTAGATTTCTTCTTGATTAGACTAGATTCCCTACAGTGTGGAAACAGGCCCTTCGGCCCAACCAGTCCACGCTGACCCTCCAAAGAGTAACCCACCCAGACCCACTTCCCTCTGACTAATGCACTGAGTACTAGGGGCAATTTAGCCTGGCCAATTCACCTGAGCTGCACATCTTTGGACTGTGGGAGGAAACTGGAGCACCCAGAGGAAACCCACGCAGACACGGGTTCTTTGGTGATTTTTTTTTGCAGTGCATCTTGTCGGAAGTACACAGTGCTGCTACTGAACGTCAGCATTGGAGGGGATGGATGCAGTGCCATTAAAGCAGTCTGCTTTATCCTGATGGTATGAAGCTTCTTGAATGCTGCTGGAGCTGCGCTCAATCCAGGCAAGTGGGGAGTGCTCCATCACACTCCTGCCTTGGGCCTGAAAACTACGATATCTGAATAGAGAGGGAATGTTGGCTGGACTGTGGCAATGATTGGAACGTATAACTCCCTCTCTGGGGACCTGTGGCTGAAGGCGCACAAGTTTAACAATGCGTTTATTTTCCGAATATTGGTTTTTTGCTGTTAAAATTGAAATGCTTTGCCTAGTGGGGGGGGGGGCAAGTTAAAAAAATTGCACTGTGTGAGAAACCAGAAGAAAGCGGAGGGCTTACATTTACGTAGCGCCTAGATGAAAGTGCTTTACAGGAAATCAGTAATGATGCAATTTGGAACCTGTGCCAATTAATTCTCAGACAGAAAAACCTCATGATCAGAAAGACGTTTTAGGCCCCGCGAGTGAAGGGCAAGCCTTGGTGAGGCTACCAAAGTTAATAGCATTGCTCCCTTTAAGGTCCCTCTGAGAAACAGAGTTGGGGCCTCAGCTGATCAGAAGGGCAGCACCCTGGCAGCGCAGCACTCTGTCCCAGCTCCAACATGCCAACCCAGGCTCGGTGCTCAAACTCTGCACTGGGACATCTCTCTTGTCCCGAGGTTGACTGAGCCAAGGCCAGTATCACCAAGTTTGTTTTCAAATGATCTGGCAATCTGTGAAAGCAGAAACAAATTCCTCTTTCTGGAGTATTGATCAGAGTCGATCCGTGCCACGTCATTGATAGTTTAAAATCAGACTCTGATGGGTCAAAGACTGTGCTGCTTGATGCACTCACTCAGGAGGAGATGTGCTGACTTCTTCCTGACCTGAATTGCTGTTTCTGATGCAATCATTCAAGGAGATTTATCCCCGTCACATCGTGCCAAAAGTATGCAGAGGAGATTTTTGTTTTTATTGCAAGTTTTTTTTCTCTCTGGTACAGTAAATTTTAAGCAGATGTTTCTTTGGCAGACTGAAATGTGACAATGTGAATTGTGTTAAATAATAATCTCTTGGCTGCCCGGGGTAACTCCCATTATACCAATATACCCTTTTACGCAAAACTCTTAAAGCCTTATTCTTAAAATATTATACTTCCAAGGATTATATTCACATATTTTACCAAGTTTCGTGTCTCTGAGGATTCTCTATTATGAACTCTGCCTGTGTTTCACCTCTATCTGCATTTGAGACTGATATGCAGCTGTGATATCTTAGCAGTACAGGGTTTAAGGAGCCAGATGGAAATCACTGAGAAAAACATGTTGTTTGATGTCTCGGTCCTGTCCAAACAATCCATGATTTAAACTGCAGTAGTTCTTTCAATAAACCTAGTGACCTGCTCTCTTAAGTCATGCATTCCTCTATTACAACGGCATAACAGTGACTAGTCTTTGAAAAATAATTGGTTGACTCAAGTGCCTTGGGATGACTTGAGGTCCCGAAAGGCGCTATGTAAATGTAAGTCTTTCTTTGTTCATCTGTCTGCAGTTTTGGAGTCAGGTCTTGGCCTACCAGCACGTGTGTTCCCAGCATGCCATTGGTTACCACAGCAACCCATACGTTTTACACTACCAAGATTTGCAGTAGAGATTAAAAAAAAAGAGCAGTTGAAACATTGGAAATCTTGGCCTGAATTCTGACCTATGTCTTTGCAGTTGCCCATGGTCCTGCAGTTCATTGCTGGTATTTTCTGTTTCTCGGCTGTGGGATTGCTAGAGGCCCGAATCCTGCTGCTGAACATCTCAATGATTCACTCCCTTTTTAAAATAGCCTGAGTTGGGCCAAAATTGAAAGCACTTCAGAAACATTGCTACCTTACTCAAACCAAATTCCAAAGGGTTCCAGCCATGCAAGGCAGCGTGCTATTGGTTAGTCTTTATCTTCGGAACAGAAATCCAGGAGATCACAAGAGGCATGACTGTAGCCAAACCAGCTTACACACATGCCTGGCTAGCTGCCTAGTCTTTCTTAATTTTTCTAATTTGAACAATGAAGAACCTTTCGCCCTCTTCTTTATTTTAGTAGCTAAAATATTGGTGACTAGGTACATTGTACCTGAGATGGTGCTGTGTGTGGCGATATTGTACATATTTCACTATGCTCCTGTTCTCTTGTACTTGAATACACATAGAATCCCGACAGGGTGGAGGTAGACCATAAGGCCCATTGAGTCCGCACTGACCCTCCAAGGAGCAGATGAGGCAGGAAAATCGACGTTTCAGCAAAAGTCCTTCATCAGGAATGAGGCAGGGTTGGTTATGCAGAACAGTCCGTCTTCAGTAGTTACACTGGCACCATTCCCCACCTCTTCCTCCGCTACATTGATGACTGCATTGGCGTCACCTCGTGCTCCCGCGAGGAGGTTGAGCAATTCATCAACTTCACCAACACATTCCACCCTGACCTTAAATTTACATGGACCATCTCTGACACCTCCCTCCCCTTCCTGGACCTCTCCATCTCCATCAATGACAGCTGACTTGACACCGACATCTTTTACAAACCCACCGACTCCCACAGCTACCTGGATTACACCTCTTCCCACCCTGCCTCCTGCAAAAATGCCATCCCGTATTCCCAATTCCTCTGCCTCCACCATATCTGCTCCCAGGAGGACCAGTTCCACCACAGAACACACCAGATGGCCTCCTTCTTTAGAGACCGCAATTTCCCTTCCCACGTGGTTAAAGATGCCCTCCAATGCATCTCGTCCACATCCCGCACCTCTGCCCTCAGACCCCACCCCTCCAACCGTAACAAGGACAGAACGCCCCTGGTGCTCACCTCCCACCCTAACAACCTTCGCATAAACCAAATCATCCGCCGACATTTCCGCCACCTCCAAAAAGACCCCACCACCAGGGATATATTTCCCTCCCCACCCCTTTCCGCCTTCCGCAAAGACCGTTCACTCCGTGACTATCTGGTCAGGTCCACACCCCCCTACGACCCACCCTCCCATCCTGGCACTTTCCCCTGCCACCGCAGGAACTGTAAAACCTGTGCCCACACCTCCTCCCTCACCTCTATCCAAGGCCCTAAAGGAGCCTTCCACATCCATCAAAGTTTTACCTGCACATCCACCAATATCATTTATTGTATCCATTGCTCCCGATGTGGTCTCCTCTACATTGGGGAGACTGGGCGCCTCCTAGCAGAGCGCTTTAGGGAACATCTCCGAGACCCCCGCACCAATCAACCAAACCGCCCCGTGGCCCAACATTTCAACTCCCCCTCCCACTCTGCCGAGGACATGGAGGTCCTGGGCCTCCTTCACCACCAGACCCCTGGAGGAAGAACGCCTCATGACTGACTGGGATGTTGGGGGGTGTGGACCTGATGAGGGAGTCGTGGAGGGAATAGTCTTTACAGAAAGCAGATAGGGGTGGGGAGGGAAATATATCTCAGGTGGTGGGGTCCATTTGTGGTTGTAGAAATAGTGGAGGATGATGCAGAGGTTAGTGGGGTGGCAGGTGAGGACCGGGGTGGTGGTGGTGGGGGGGGTTGTGTCCTTGTGGCTGGAGGGGTGGGGTTTGAGGGCGGAGGTGTGGGAGGTGGATGAGATGCACCGCTGAGCATCATCGACCACATGGGTGGAGAAATTGTGGTCTTTAAAGAAGGAGGCCATCTGGTGTATTCTGTGGTGGAACTGGTCCTCCTGGGATCAGATACGGTGTTAGGTGGTAGCGTTCTGCTGGAGCTGACTGAAATGGCAGACAATGATCCTTTGAGTGCGGAGGCTGGTGGGAAGTTAGGACAAGGGGAAGCTGATCGCGCTGATGTTTGGGGATGGGAAGGGGCACTTTATTGAACCTTTTGGGCTCAATATTGAGTTCACTGCCTTCAAATTGTGAACTCCTTCCTTCCCTTTCTTTTAGGTTTGCTTGTTCCATTCTGCATCATCGCCTCCACTCCCCCCTTCCCTCGGCCCCAGAGGAACTGTCTGCCCTTTCCAGTCTGGCGGGTTGGACACTGTCATTCTGTTATCCTCACATTCCGATCACTCAATCCAAGCAATCAACACCCTTTCTCCTCCACCAACCCCCACCTCCAACTACTCCATAGATGCGGGCCCCTCCACACTTCACGTCAGCTCAGATGAAGAGACATCGAGACCCGAAACAAGTTAACTTGCTCTCTCTTTCTACGGATGTCACCTGACCTGCTGTGATCTCCAGCATTTGTCGTTTCCAGGAGTGAGTTGCTGTAATTTTCTCCGTAGGAGCAAAGTGAATGTCAAGGACAGAGTGATTGCCTTAATCATATGTCCATTGATTTATTTAGGTGGTAAAAACAATGGCTGCAGATGCTGGAAACCAGATTCTGGATTAGTGGTGCTGGAAGAGCACAGCAGTTCAGGCAGCATCCGAGGAGCAGGAAAATCGACGTTTCGGGCCCGAAACGTCGTGACTGTCCATTGATTTAGTAATGCCCTCCATCTGGTATCAAATGACGACATCAGAGGACAGAAATTTGCAGAGGTTGCTGTAACTGTCCCCCCAGACGGAGTAGCAGGAAGTGGCGATCCCACAAGGAATTGGAGATCACTGATGAGACCTTGAATCTCCTGGACTTGGGTAGAACAGAGAGAGGGGCTCGAGTGCATAATTCTTTGAAAGTTGCATCACTGAGAGACAGGGTGGTTCAGCGAGCATTTAGCATATCTGGGTTAGTGCTCAGACCTTTGAGTTTAGGAGTTGGGAAGTCATGTTGCGGTTGTGCACAACATTGGTGAGGACTCTTCTAGAGTCCAGTTCTGGTTGCCCCTGTTACAGGAAGGATATTATCAAACTGGAGAGGGCTGTTGCCAGGAGTGAAGGGTTTGAGTTATAAAAATAGACAGGAAATGCCAGGGGTTTTTCACTGGAGTGTCGGAGGGTAAGGTGAATAGCAAGGGTGGGGGATTTCAAAACCAGGGGACAAATTTTAAGGTGACAGGAGAGAGTTTTAAAAGGGACATGAGGGGTAACTTTTTCACACAGGGAATTGCTCGTGTCTGGAATGAACTGCTAGAGGAAGTGATGGACGCAGCTATAGTTATAACTATAAGGTGGCACGGTGACTCAGTGGTTAGCACTGCTGTCTCACAGCGCCAGAGACCCGGGTTCAATTCCAGCCTCAGGCGACTGACTGTGTGGAGTTTGCACATTCTCCCCGTGTCTCTGTGGGTTTCCTCCGAGTGCTCTGGTTTCCTCCCACACTCCAAAGATGTGCAGGTTGGGTGAATTGGCCATGCTAAATTGCTCACAGTGTTAGGTGCATCAGTCAGGGCTAAATGTAGGGGAGGGGAATGGGCCTGGGTGGATTACTCTTCGGAGGGTCGGTGTGGACTCGTTGGGCCGAAGGGCCTGTTTCCACGTTGTAGGGAATCGAATCTAATCTAATCAATCAGTACAACATTTAAAAGATATTTGAATAAGTACATGCGCAGGTGAGGTTTGGAGGGAGATGGGCCAAATGCAGGCAAGTGAGACTGGTTTTGTTTGGGAACAGGTTGATGTGTGTCTGTGCTGTATGACTCGATGACTCGGGCTCACCGTCATTTCCTGTAGCTCTTGGGCAGACAATGTTGGAGAAGGACTTGTGCTCAGAAGGACTGGGCATCAATGCCAGCCCAGAGGGCACAGCTGCCTCAGCTTTCTAGGCCGAAGAGGAGGAGCTGGGGGACTGTGTGGCATCTGGACCACAAAGGTGTCTGGGATGTCACTGATGCCATTTTCTGTAGAGCATAGCTCTTTATATCATTCCCCCGATGATGATGAGAGTTGAACAGCCCTGGGCAGTGGGATATTTCACCATCGCTGGTGTCCCCAAGGTGCAGGCTGCTCTGACTGGGTTCATGTTGCTTTCAGAAAGCTCGCTCACCAACCTGCACAGATCAGTAACATGGAAGGCTCCAGAAGGTCCCCTCTCTCCAGAAGGCCCCAAACAACCCCACCACCCTGTGGCCGTCCACAGCAACCCCCCCTCCCCCTCCGCCAAGGACACCCAAGTCCTGGGCCTCCTCCACCACCAAATCCTAGCCGCCCAACGCCTGGAAGAACTCCTCACCTTCCGCCTCGGGGCCCTCCTACCACACGGCATCAATGTTGATTTTACCAGTTTCTCATCCACCCTCCCCCCCCCCCCCCCCCCCCCCAGCTCATCCTAGATCCAACCCTCCAACTCGGCACCACCCTCTCAAACTGTCCTCTTTCCTTCCCATCTATCAGCTCCACCCTCTGCTCTGACCTATCACCATCACTCCTCCTCCACCTTCATCTGCCTATCACCTTCCTCGCAGTCCCACCCCCCCATCTTCCTATTGATCTCTCAGCCCCCATTCCCCCCTCCATTCCTGATGAAGGGTGTTTATGCCCGAGATGTCGACTCTCCTGCTCCTCGGATGCTGCCTGACCTGCTGTGCTTTTCCAGCCGCCACGCGTTTCGACTCTGACTCTCCAGCATCTGGAGTTCCTCACTTTCTCCCAAACGATATGTGACCACCGTGACCCCGATTGTGGAGGTGTGTGCCTGGGAGCTGTGTACAGAGGGGAGAACTCACGGATTCCTGCCTCCTTCCAGGCTCCTGACCCACACAGGGATGGCTGCTGGGAGACAGGGAGCAAGCCTCATGACATCAATGTGAAACCAACAGACTGACACGGAACACAAATCTGCAGTTGCCCACTTTTCCACCTGAAATGTAGTGGGACAGCACCGTCTGTGAAGTGACCACACCCACCGGGGCCTTGTATTGGAGACCAGAGGAGACGTTGCCTATTTATCCTGTCCATGCCCCTCATGTGCCCTTTACAACTGGAGCCAAGCACTGGCTCTAATGCAATGAGGGGGTACGTTGGGTTCCAAGCGATCGATTGTGTGAGGGGACTCTCTAGTCCGAGGTACAGACAGACGTTTCTGTGGCCAGCAGAGAAAAAGCAGGATGGTGTGTTGTTTCCTGGTGCCAGGGTCAAGGATGCCTCAGAGAGGGTGCAGAATGTTCTCATGGGGGAGAGGGGCCAGCAAGAGGTCATTGTCCACATTGGAACCAATGACACTGGAAGGGAAAAGGTTGAGACTCTGAAGGGAGATTACAGGGAGTTAGGCAGGAATTTAAAAAGGAGGACCCCGAGAGTAGTAATCTCCGGATTACTCCTGGTGCTACGAGCTAGTGGGAGTTGGGGGGGGGGATGGGGGAATGTGTGGGAGGTCCTAGATTCAGAGGAGGCAGGGGATTGACAGCTGAGGATGAAGATGAGGATGAGGACATTGACCAGGAGGAATATCCAAGTGCTCTTGCATTGTTAGAGTGTCCAAAGCCAGGCAGAGCTAAACTGAAAGCCAACTGCAGGATGAATGAGCTGAGGGTGGACTTTGTTGAACATTCTGTTGGTTACAAGGACTCGGTACAAAGGGCACGTTGCAATCCTGCGCTTTTTCTGTTTCTGAATAAATACTTGGTGATCCATCTGACTGTATACTTCATGTCCAACTGACCAGCAGGTTTGAACAGTTAGGAGCCAAAGCAGAACCTCCAAGGTAATAGTCGCAGGATTGCTAGTTGTGCCATAGGAACGCTGGAATCGGGACAATAAAGTCAAGTGGTTCAAGGCTCGGCTCGGAAATTGGTGTGGGTTTCAGTCTGTGGGAGTCGGGCAACAATACTGGGCTGGAATGGGTTGTTGTGTGGCATGGGTCTTCACTTGAACTGAGCTTGGACCCAGTGGCTGTGGGAAGTGAATGATTGGAGCTGTAGAGAGTGGTGAGGGATTAGGAGAGAGAGAGAGAGAGAGATTGTAGGCTTCCAACGTGGCATCGCGGGGCACCTATTTAAGATAATCAAAGGGATGGAGTGCGGAAGCAAAGAAGCACAGCAGCAAATAAGGTCAAAGGCAGAATGAATGGCTCTTCCCTGAGGTGGAACAAATGGTTAAGGTAACGGCACAAGCAGCAGCTTTAGTGGGAATGACCTTATCAGCGTTACAGATGGGGGCACTGCCCGTCACTGGTCACTTGGGTATTTGCTTTTCTTCCTGGCAGTGGAATGTGAATAAAGCTTTCTGTTAAAAGATAAAACATCGTGGAGACGTGGAGATCAAAGCTGGGAGCTAAATATTCTGGACCATCAGGAAAGATTTACAAGGATGTTGCCAGGGTTGGAGGATCTGAGCTGCAGGGAGAGGCTGAACAGACTGGGGCACCCAGCCTATTCCCACCTATTCCCACCCAATCTAGTCCCACCTGCCAGCACCCGGCCCATATCCCTCCAAACCCTTCCTATTCATATACCCATCCAAATGCGTCTTAAGTGTTGCAATTGTACCAGCCTCCACCACATCCTCTGGCAGCTCATTCCACACACGTACTACCCTCTGGGTGAAAACGTTGCCCCTTAGATCACTTTTATATCTTTCCCCTCTCACCCTAAACCTATGCCCCTCTAGTTCTGGACTCCCCGACCCCAGGGAAAAGACCTTGTCTATTTATCTATCTATGTCACTCATGATTTTATAAACCTCTATGGAGTCACCCCTCATCCTCTGGCGCTCCAGGGAAAACAGCCTTTAACTTCTTCTTGGTGATCCTGTAACAGGCTGTTATCAAGATGTCCTGCTTTATCCAAATGGTCCTTGAATGGGAGGAGAAGCAGCTGGATATAATAGAATCCCAAGCAGCGATAGTGATGTTACACCTTGTCCTTGTCTCATAGCTCACCTATCAGCTTTACATTGGGAGCCTTTGTCCTCCTACCTCAAATCCCTACAGTGTGGGAAGAGGCCATTTGGCCCATCAGGTAGGCATCAACCCTGCAAAGAGCATGCCACCCAGACCTCCATCCCCATAAGCCTGCATTTACCATGGCTAACCCGCCCAACCTCCACATTCCTGGGCACTATGGGCAATCCACCTGACCTGGACATCTTTGGACTGTGGGAGGAAACCACAGCACCCAGAGGAAACTCATGCAGACACGGGGAGAATGTGCAAACAGACAGTCACCCGAGGCTGGGGTCAAACCCAGGTCCTGTGAGGCAGCAGTGCTAACCAGTACTAGCCACTGAGTCACTGTGCCAACCCATACCGAGACAGTAAGGTCATACTTTAACCTAGCCCCTTGTAGTTTTATGCAACAATTCCAATTAAGTACAGTTGACTGAACAATGTAAATGAAAAATGGGAAGTTAGTTATTTAATCATGGAAAAAAAAACATAGAAATAACTCCAGGTGCTAGACTCTGAACCTGAGGGCGGAGTTCAGTGCTATCATTTGAAAATGAAAGTGGAATTTGTCTGTCAATCTTATCTACAAATGCTTCACCTGAAAATGAGTTAAAAATATGACACGATATATCAATGCATTTTTGTTCTTGCAAATGAAAAACTGGAGAGATCAAAAAACCCGTGATGATTTAGAATCGATGTGTGATTGTCAGCAAAGGGGGACTTGGCTTAATGGAGGATCTTGTTATAGGCATGAAAGGTCAATAGAGGGTGCTGTTACCAGTCACTGCAACTGGGTATCCAACTGTAGACCATGGACACACACACACACACACACACACACACCAGGAGGAATAGCCAATGGCCACTCAACACCAACAGAGAGAGCTATTTGTCACTGAACAGCAGCAGAAAATGCTATTAGTTACTCCACTCCGATAAGAGTTGTTACTGAGTTAGAGAGTGTGGCGCTGCAAAAGCACAGCAGGTCAGGCAGCATCTGAGGTGCAGGAGAATCGACGTTTCGGGCAAAAGCCCTTCATCAGGAATGGTTACTGTGTACTCAACCCCCAATAGAAATAGCAATCAGGCAGTCAGCACCAGTAGAAATACCATTGAATATTGAGCACCAATATAAACAACTATTGGACATTGAACACAATATTATTATGCCCAGTAAAGGTTCTGCAGATGCATAACTTTAACCTTGGGCTGCAGTCGTATTGAGTGTTCTGGAGCTGCCTTTGTTTCTTTCTGAATGGATGGTTACGGTGGTTGCCAGGGGTCAGGTGACCTTTGTCACTTCAACCCAGTCTATCACAGCTTCGAGGAAGCGTCAAATCGAATTAAAATGGGCAGGGGCCAGCCCCTTGAATGGGTATCCTTAAAGCAACTCCTTTGTGAAGTAACACAAACTGCCCCTCTGCTACTGAAACCTCAAAACTCAGAGGAGACCTGGAGCAATTTGCAGAATAACACCAGCTGGCCAACAGTGGGAGAGGCAGCCAGCATCACCTTCACTATTCAAGAGCTGTAAGGCTTAAAGATCTTTTAAACGGCCGTGCAGCCTGATTCCAAACCTCCGAGTTCAGCTGTAAAGAAATTGGACCCTCCTGATACAGCAGCTATGGGGTGCCTACCTACATAGACGATAGTGAGGACTGCAGATGCTGGAGATCAGAATCGAGGTTAGAGAGTGGTGCTGGAAAAGCACAGCAGGTCAGGCAGCATCCGAGGAGCAGGAAAACTGACGTTTCGGTCAAAAGCTCCTTCCTGATGAAAGGTTTTTGCTCGAAACATTGATTTTCCTGCTGTGCTTTTCCAGCACCACTCTAATCTTGACTGTGCCTATCTCCATACCCAACCAAACAACTGCTTTTTTCCAAATGACCTTGCAGACCCAATGTCACGGAAATGAAAATTAAGAGTGGGGAAATTCTTCCTTTTGCACTCCACCCTTTGAAAAAACATGAACTGTTAACGAACTTTTTGGTTTTAATACTTATGGTATTTCCACCACATTCTTTAAGTGGGCCTCCATCGAGTGAGTGAAGTTTGACTGAGGTAACGTTGAATCTTTTGAGGTACGCGTCTGAGTAAATCATTCTTTTTGTTTAAACCACAGGACTACCTTTACAAAAATGCACCACCGTGGTTGTGAATGGAAGGGGAAGGAATAGGGCTTTGGATCATCTCTCCTCCCTTGTCTGTGTCATCGGGAAAGCTTGGAGACAGTTTATCTATTGGGGAGTAGGTAGTGGGGTCTTGGGCTCAATAACTGTCAAAGCAAATGGCGGGTGCAGCAATCAGAAATTTTGCACGAATCACAGATGTAAACGTCAGAATTCATCCGCAATGGAGCACACATGTATCAGGAAGTCAACAGGAAGAGGTCGTGGAAATTAAGCTTTGATTCAGACACATTTTTAGGCATAGTATTAATAATACACTTTTTTTTTCAGTCCATTGACTGACCTCATATAATGAGTTCTGCCCGATGGCTAATTTGGGGACTGAGGGCTGGAATATAGATGACAATCACACAGTGTTTGCAGCATTAAAGGACATCGTTCAGCCCATTCAACCTGTACTAGCTCTCCGCAGGAATGGTTTAGCTGCTTCCACTCTCCCTTTCCCTGTCAGCCTGCATTTTATTCACCTTCAGCGGCTTTTCCCATCCTCCTTTGAGAGCCACGATTGAGTGGGCCTCCACCACAGTCCATTCTTGATCCTAACCATTTGCTGGGGGAAGGTGAGGAACTGCAGACGCTGGAGATTAGAGTCGAAGAGCGTGGTGCTGGAAAGGCACAGCAGGTCAGGCAGCATCCGAGGAGCAGGAGAGTCGGTGTTTCGAGCAAAAGCTCTTCCTGTGACACTTACTGTGTGAAACAATTCCATGGAATCTCTGGGCTCTGGAACTCCTAAAGCCAAAAGCACATGTGGATGGTCAGGATCAGGGCCAGTGTTTTCCAGGAATTGCATGAAGCTTCTCCATTGGTAACATCTACTCCATTGGCTTGGCAATACGTTCCTAACAGAGAGAACAGCTGTGGAATTCCAGCTGTGGAATTGTGGTGTTCCTGGGGATTGCACGGATGTGTATGGGACACCATCCTCTGGGATTTGTGGATTTTTTTGTTCTCTTAGTTGGAATCAGGTCTGCATTCTGCACGGTGGCTCAGTGGTTAGCACTGCTGCCTCACAGTGCCAGGGACCTGAGTTCAATTCCAGCCTAGGGCGACTGTCTGTGTGGAGTTTGTAGGTTCTCCCCGTGTCTGCGTGGGTTCCCTCCCACAGTCCAAAGATGTGCCGGCCAGGTGAATTGGCCATACTAAATTGCCCAGAGTATTAGATGCATTAGTCAGAGGGAAATGTGTCTAGGTTACTCTTCAGAGGGTCAGTATGGACTGGTTGGGCTGAAAGGCCTGTTTCCACACTGTAGGGAACCTAATCTAATTAAATGAGATGTCTTTAATGAAGAGGATGGGTCTTTTTGTATTCAGCTTTTCATATTATCCCAGTGCACTCCAGTGCCAATACGAACTGATATTTTGTAAACATACACTGAATTGAGGCACTCAGTTTGACTTTGTTACTGGTGTAAACGATTTGGATGGGAATTTGGGAAGAACGGTTAATACATTTGCTGATGACACCAGAAGTGGCCATATAGTGGAGAGTGAAGAGGGTTATCTACGGTTACAAAGTGACCTTGATCAGTTGGGTCAATGGGCTGAGGAGTGACAGATAGAGATAAATTTGAATAATTGCGAGGTATTGCACTTTGGAAAAACAAACAAGGACAGGATTATTAAGTTGATGGTAAGACCCTGGGTAGTGTTGTTGAACAAAGAGAGCTAGGGGTTCAGGAACATATTTCTTTGAAAGTTGTTTCACAGGTAGACAGAGTCATTAAGAAGGCATCTAACATGCTTGCCTTCATTGCTCAGACCATTGAGTCTAGGAGTTGGGGGTTGTACAGGACATGGGTAAGGGCACTTTTGGAGTACCGTGTACAGTGCTGGTCACCCTGTTACACAAAGAACATTATAGAACTGGAGGAGGCTCAGGAAAGATGGATGTTGCTGGGAGTAGAGGGGTTTGAGTTGTAAGAAGAGGCTGGATAGCCTGGGACTTGTTTCCCTGGAGCGTAGGAGGTTGAGGGATGACCTTACAGAGATTTATAAAACCAGGAGGGGCAGAGATAAAGTGAATGGAAAGGGTCTTTTCCCCTGGGGTGGGGGAGCTCAAATCTCGAGGGGGTATTCTTAAGGTGAGAGGAGACAGATTTAAAAGGGACCAGAGGGGCAACATTTTTATGCAGAGGGTAGTTCATCTGTGGAATGAACTACCAGAGGAAGTGGTAGATGTAGGTACAGTTACAACCTTTAAAAGACATTTGGACATGAATAGGAAAGGTTTAGAGGGATATGGATCAAATGCAGGCGAGTGGGGCCAGTTCAGTTTGGGCAACTTGATTGGTGAGTTGGACTGAAGGGTCAGTTTCTGTGCTGTATGACTCTAAGCCCATCGCTTAGCTGTTCTTTGTGCAGAATGAGTGGGCCTGGGTAAGATTGACCCTGGATGCAATTACCTCTGTCAGTACTCCTTGATGCATCACAGTCGTGTTACCCTGTTCCAGGGTGGTCTTTCATCCTACTGTCATGTCCCTGGTGGGAATAGCGCGCTGACAGTTGACTCTCACTATTCCACAAGTCATCAGAAATACGAAGTATGACTAATTTCATCTCTGGGATAGTGAATGGCTGATTGTGACCATTATGTACGATAAAAGAAACTCATCAATGAACAAGAAAACAAAAATGCCCATTTTATCTTCGATTAGATTCCCTACAGTGTGGAAACAGGCCCTTCGGCCCAACCAGTCCACACCGACCCTCCAAAGAGTAACCCATCCCCCTCTGACTAATGCACCTAACACTACAGGCAATTTAACATGACCAATTCACCTGACCTGCACATCTTTGGACTGTGGGAGGAAACCCACGCAGACACGGGGAGAATGTGCAAACTCCACACAGTCAGTCACCTGAGGCTAGAATCCAACCTGGGACCCTGGCGCTAAGAGGCAACAGTGCTAACCACTGAGTCACTGTGCCGCCCCCAACTTTAGCGGGTTACAGAATTTATTATTAATTCGTAATGTGCAAAGTTACACCAAATCTTTAACTGCAAATAAGCACATATTCATTCTCAAATTCAATGGACAAAACAGATAAGACAGACAGTTTTACAGAAATATTGCTGTTAGAAAATACAGGAGAAAAGGAAGAGTTCTGATGAAGAGTCATCTTGACTCGAAATGTTAACTTGCTCTCTCTCTGCTGCCTGACCCACTGTGATCTCCAGCATGTTTTTGGTTTTCAGTACAGATTCCATCACCTGCAGTAATTTCCTGCGACAGAAAAGTTACCAAGTCCGTTCATCCCAAGTCTAAACCACGAGGAGAAATGAGGTGACTTTGTCTTTGTCCTTTTTAATTGCTTTTTGTGATGATGTTGTCGTTGAGCAGAGTGAGCCTCAATTCTATAGCCGGTCAGTTGGACCTAGGTCTTTTGACTGTCTTTATTGCAGAGTCTCTGCGTGATGGTAAGAGAGGGTAGAGATAAGGAGAGAGATCTGGCTT
>NC_092760.1:12198417-12245917 GCF_047496795.1 Chiloscyllium punctatum | reverse complement strand
GGGGTTAAGGGGTTGCACAGAATCTGCACGTGCGGAATCACTGCGAAGAGAGATCCTGCTAAGCTATGGGGAACGCATGACTCGAGTCGGTGTTGTCGGAGCACCAGGCATGGGAGTTTGTGAATCACTGAGCTGCTACAGGGCAGGGACTGTCATTTCTCCAAACTGAGCTCCCTGAGAGGATAATGGAGTTGGTTACAGCTTCAACCCCCATCCGAATCTTTCCCGAATTACACCCTAGAGGAAAGGAAAGGTTGTGACTTTGATGCATTGTTAAAACATGACAGAAACTATGGAGTATTAGAGTGGGACAGTACCATTTGAAAGCGTTAGGTGTCGGTATCAGGACTGGTGCGGCATCCAGAACAGAGAAAGCAAGCAAGATGTGTTGGAACTGTAATCTGTTATGGACCAGACCAAATCCCCTCAAATTATATTTACAAAGCAGCCTAGACCCCAGATTTTTCTAATTTTTAAAGACAAGTATAAGACGTTTTGTGCCAGATGCAATTTGAATGGTCAAACTAACAGGCTTGAAGCAAAACACATTTTATATTTAAACGATGGTTAAAATCCAAACAAAAGCAAGAAGATTTGGAATAACTTAGTTCAATTGGAAAACCTAACAGAATAATAGATTATTTTACTGCTAAACTGTAACTGTTCCAATACGGTAACATCCCATAAACACACCCTTGGCAAAGGCAAATTCAGTAAAATAGATTGTCTCACATGCAATTCTAGCTGGGGGAGGACAACTTTTAGCTGTAACAGAGGGAGGGATAGGAGCTTCCACATCCATCTTCAAGACACCAGCAACTGCTGAAAGTGAATCTAAAATCCTGGGTCTGTGGGAGCCTGAACCCACCCATTCAGGCTGCGTCTATTGTTTCAACGTCAAAAGAAATAACCCTAGCTGGGCTCAGAGCAGACAGTTCAGTTGCAAGTTTACATCACTCGCTCTCAAAGGCAACAACCTCTTGTAACACACCATAAAGCTGTCTTTGCGAGGTGTACTGTGTAAAAGATGCTAGCAGAGGGGCTACAATGCAGCACAAACATCCAAATGAAAATTTGCACCGAAAATTGCCAGCAGCTCAAACATAAATACACATATGCACTAATTAGGGATGGAGATAGGCCACTTAGCCCTTCAAGCCTCCTCTGCCAGTCAACTCTGCTGGATCTGCTGGTGTTATGGATTCCATGCTTCCATCTACATCTGTTAGCCCTTGATTCTCCTGCTAGCAAGAATGCATCCACCACCCCTTTAGAAACATCCAAATACCCTGGCACTGCCACTGTCTATAGCAGAGATTTCCAGAATTGCATGATCCTCTGAGTGGACAGAATTCACCTCATTGCTATCCTTAAAGGCTGGCCCCTCATTTTGCACTCTGCCCCCCTCACCCCGGTTCCCCAGAAGGGGAAATGACTTTTCCCTTCCAACCCATCAAGACCATTCTGATCTCACACACTTCAGTCAAATCCCTCCTCAGTCTTCTATACTCCAAGTCCGATCCTGTCCAAAGTTCCCTCGTAAGACAACTCACTCATTCCAGTTATCAATCCAGTAAACCTCCTCTGAACCACCTCCAATATATGCATATCCTTCCTTAAATAGGGAAACCCAAACTGCACCCACATCTATTAAAGATGTGGTCTCATCGATGCTCTGTATAACGGCAGCATAATCTTTTTACTTTTGTGCTCAATTCCTATAATAATGGGGGACAGCATCACTTTAGCCTTCTTCCTTGCTCGTCGTACCTGCATAATAACCTTTCATGACTCTCAAAGATAAAGTCACATCGTCCCAATCCCTTGTGAGAGAAAGACCAATGGTGTTGGTTTAGCCTGAAGGCCACCATGTCTCAGATGTGGGGTGAGATTGAGGAGGTGGCACCTTTCAGTGGTAACTTTATCCAGTACAGGAATTGGACGCTACAGGAACTGTTGGAATCATCCACCAGCCATTCAGCCAAACTGAGCTTGAAGGACATTGGGAGGCGCATACTGAAGACTAAAGTCGACATGGACACTTGTGCGGCCATCCTTCCAGCTGGAATGCTGAAGGATTTGGATCTGGATCATTGGAAATCAATGACACAACCATCGAGAGCAAACCTGGTTTCATAAAGGTGGATCATGGTTGGTGCGTTGTTAATGAAAGAGCTGGTGACTTTGTATGGAATCCTGAATATTCTACCTGATGGTCATGTGTGGGCCGGCACTAGCAGGACTGTCTGTGTGGATGGAAATCAACATTTGTGACCATTCATAAAATCGCTCAGATACCACTCACAGCAAGGAGAGGTCAAGAGGACTTGTATTGTGTTAGCTCAGGTCTTATAGCCAATCTACCCAGATTCAAGGTCATAAGAAATTATTCTGCACCTCAGAGTACTTACAATTCTGTGAATCCAGTCTGTCAGAAAAAGTGATGGTTAAATACATGAGAAGCTTAAGAGTGAGTTGGAGATACACGCACAGATGGTACTGCTCTATTATGTCCTTGCCAAAGAAAATGCCACAATCTGGGTACATTTAGAGCCAATCCATTTAACTCTTTCTCTATAGGGATACCTGCACAAACTTCCACCATTAGAAGGATTGAGTCATGAATGTACAAATTATAAGACCATAGACATAGGAGCAGAAGGAGGTGATTTAGCCCATCACCCCACTGTTCAATGAGATCATGATCTGATAATCTTCAACCCCACTTTTCTGCCTTTTCCCCAGGACCCTCGATTCCCTTACTGAGTAAAGATCTGAATCTATGTAACGACCCAGCTCCCTTACATACAGCATTCCACAGATTCATTACTCTTTCTCTGTCTTTAATGTGTTATTCTGAGGTTGTGCCCTCTAGGCCTAGACTCCCCCACAAGGGGAAACAACCTCTCTGCATCTGCCCTGTCAAGTCCAGTAAGTATCCTGTATGTTTTAATAAGGTTATCTTTCGTTCTTCTAAAACTCAAATGAGTACAGGCCCAACTGATTCAACTTTGTCTGATTGAACAGTCCCTCCATATTGAGTATTAGTTCAATAAACCTTCCTTGGACTACCTCCAATGCTTGTGTAGCTCTCCTTAGGGAAGGGGCTCCGAACTGTTCACAGTATTCCAGCTATGGTCCGACAAACACCTTGTATAGTTTTAGCAAGACCTCCCTTTAGCAAGACCATCCTACCGCCATTCCCTTTGAAATATAGGCCAATTCGCCAACTGCCTTCCCAATTACCCACTGAACCTGGATGCTACCTTCATGGATAAGGAATCCTGAATCCCTCTGTTCTGTAACTTTCTGCAGTCTTTCTCCATTTAATAATATTCACCCTCCTCTATTCATCCGACCAAAATCTATAAACTCGCATTTCCCCACATTACAGTATATTTAATTTCCCAAGTCTTCACCCATTCTCTTAACCTGCCCTTGTCCCTCTGTGTATAACGGTGTTACATTGGCAGTTTTCCAGTCCTCTGCGACTTTTCCAGAATCTAAGAATTCACAGGAGCTAAATTATTTTCCAAGATGGATGCCAATCATGGATACTGGTCAATTCACATGGCGAGGGAATCGTAAGAAATCATTCTGAGCTTCATTCAGAAGATATTGCCTCTAGAGATGACGTTCCAAGCTGTCAATACAGATCTATCCCAGAGGGCCATGGACAGAGTTACAGGGAGCATTCCTGGATGGGTATGTACTGCCAGTGATATTACCGTAATGAACAAAACAAAGAACCACAAGATCCAAATCTGCACTTACTGACGGTGGCAACTTTCCATCAAGGAGTCATCTACAGTGGCAAGAGATGTCAGGTGAATGTAGGTCAAATATTTGGCTCTATCAATGTAGGATTTATCCCATGCCCGGCAGAGTCAAAAGTATAAGACACATTCCTAATCCCCAAGGCAAAGAGGATCTGCAGTTAAGCCTCAGATGTTTCAGCTTCCCAGCACCTAAACTAAACTTGTCTGACACAACATTGTCATTCAGAGAGCTCTTAAGGACGCATTTCCTGTTTGTAATGCAGGATTTGATTTGATTTGATTTATCATTGTCACATCTACCTAGGTACAGTGAAAAGTTTTGTTTTGCATGCAGTACACACCATAAAAAGTGCCTTTGGTTAATAGAACAGAGTGAGGAATACAATGTTATGGCTGCAGAGAAGGAGCATAGAGAGTGAGATCAACATGAAATTAAAATTTGAGAGGTCCTTTCAGAGGTCTGATAATTAGGGGATGAAGCTGTTCTTGAATCTGTTGGTCCATGGATAGGATAAATAGACAAGGTCGTTCCCCTGGGGTGGGGGAGTCCAGAACTCAAGGGCATAGGCTTAGGATGAGATATAAAAGTTATAAAAGGGACCTAAGCGGCAACTTTTTCCCTCAGAGTGTGGTACGTGTTTGGAACGAACTGCCAGAGGATGTGGTGGAGGCTGGTACAATTGCAACATTTCAAAGGCATCTGGATGGGTCTCTGAATAACAAGGGTTTGGAGGGATATGGACCAAGCATTGGCAAATGAGACCAGATTAATTTAGGATATTTGGTCGGCATGGATGTGTTGGACTGAAGGGCCTGTTTCCATGCTGTACATCTCTATGACTCTATGTGTTGAAGCTACTCCATCTTCTTCCCGGCAGAAGAGGCTGGAAGAGATTATAACTGGGACGGGAGGGCCACCAATTCATGCTTGAAACACTCAAGCGAGTATTGTTGGCAGAATCCCGTATCCGATAACCAAGGGAAAGTCAATCCTGGATGTCAGTGTATCTCAGAAAGGGCTAGAACTACACATCATGCAAGATGGAAAACCAATTGCATTTGGATCCAGAAGTTTATTGTTGGTATAATGGATCTGTTTCATTATAGACCGCGATGGAATGCTGGTATTCAGTATCACAAGATTCCATAAATATCTGTTCAGCAGCAAGTTACTGTTGAAACTGAACACCAGCCACTAGAGATGGCAGAAACTGATGAGTTTACAATTTCGGTTATAACCACCTGTGGTGACGATCTCAAACCTGGCGCTCCTGTGGACACACTGAGCAGATTCCCAAACCTGAATAAGAATGGAGAAATTCTGTCTGAATAATAAATAGGGGAAGGATGGACATTGTGATGGAAGATGTGCTTCAGGCCGACCTGATCAATTTTGGCAGCACAAATGCAAGCAACTTCAGGAGCTAACACTTCTAACTGCACAGGGATAAACGAGGTATCTCAAGCAGCGCAATATCTAAAGGGAGTCAAATTCTTGTAAACTCTTTGCCGGGACATCTTGTGTCAGCCATCTGATTGTCATATAGACAGACAGTGAAGGAGAGTCCAGGCACGGGAATGCTGTAGATTGTCAGGGATCAGCAATGATGTCAAGAAGACCATTAAGATGAGTGAAGTGTCCAGAGACACTTACCAGAAGACAAGAGACACGCAAGAATGTTTACATCCACGCAAGATTCTGCCCGTCGCTGGGCTCAAAACCACAACAGATCTTTTCACTGTAGATGGTGATGATTTTCTACTGGTCACTGACTGCCTTTCCAATTGTCAGACAACCAAAGGACACTTCAACCACGTCAATGGCAGGCAAAGACTGTAATATTCAGAGGCTAATATGGAGAGGTCATATCTGACAGTGGGATCACAATATGCAGGCAGAATTTTTAATGAGTTACAAGGGGATAAACCTTGGAACCATTTCACCACCTTATCCCAGATCCAATGGTCTCATCATCAGAACACTTGTCAGGCAACAGATAAGGATGGGATTTTCGTATTTCAGCGTCACACCTCAGTGTTACACCTTTAGATGTGGGCTCCCTGTCAGCAGCAGAGGTCGTGTTTGGAAAGCAAGTTCGGACGACCCAGTCTTGCCAGCAACTGTCCAGGTCCTCAGGAGTACAAGGAGAAAGTGAGGACTGCAGATGCTGGAGATCAGAGCTGAAAAATGTGTTGCTGGAAAAGCGCAGCAGGTCAGGCAGCATCCAAGGAACAGGAGAATCGACGCTTCGGGCATAAGCCCTTCCTGAAGAAGGGCTCTTGCCTGAAATGACGATTCTCCTGCTCCTTGGATGCTGCCTGACCTGCTGCGCTTTTCCAGCAACACATTTTTCACCTCAGGAATACAACACAAACATCTCCAAGAGCAAGAGGGAAGGAAGCATGGACGATATCCAACCTGGCATGTTGGACGAAGGCCAAAGTCACACAGCCTAGTTAGTAAACCTGGTTACCTGCAGCAGGAGCCAAACTATGCATCAAGCTGGAACTATGCAGTTCCTTCCCTTTCAGAAATTCTCTCGTGTCTGCGTGGGTTCCCTCTGGATGCTCCAGTTTCCTCCCACAATCCAAAGATGTGCAGGTCAGGTGAATTGGCCATGCTAAATTGCCTGTAGTGTTCAGGGATGTGTAGGTTAGGTACAATAGTCAGGGGTAAATGTAAGGTAAGGGAATGGGTCTGGGGGGTTACTCTTCGGACGGTCAGTGTGGACTTGTGGGGCCGAAGGGCCTGTTTCCACACTGTCAGGATTCAACTATTCACTGCCTTCTGAGAATTTGCCTCTAGGCCTTGCTGATCCCATGCACTGAGCACTTCTCTTGAGCAAGCAGCTGTGTAAGTAGTGCTTACAATGAGGGTCAGGTTACTGGCCTTGAAAGGATGCAGCAATCTTTCAACAACCCTTGATGTTTACAACAGTTCTTTTCCCATTTCGGTCACAATCCAAAAACAGAGACAAGTGTAATGATGGAGTCTTCACACCCCCACTCATCTCCATCAGTTAGAGCAAGTACCTGTCCCTCACATCCTTCACGTTACCCTCACACTTGGAGCACACCTGTAACTCTCACACTCCCACCTCGTGGTTTGCATGTGCTGCCAGCTATTCGACTATGGTAGTCACATTACCCAACCAGATTGCACACTGTACCTCTCTCTCGTACAATAAGCTGGGACACAACCGAGAGGCAGGAGGAGCGAATAACTCAGAAAGGGTACAGAAAATAATTTACAAGGGAGTTGCAGAACTGGGGGTTTTGCGTTGTAAGGAGAATCTGGAGTGTAGGAAGCTGAGGGGTGACCTTACAGAAGTTTATACAATCATGAGGGGCATGGATAGGGTGAATGGACAAGGTCATTTTCCCAGGGTGGGGGTGTCCAGAACTCGGGGGCAGAGGTTTAAGGTGATCTGGGAAAGATTTGATAGGTGACCATTTCACACAGATGGGAGGTGATAGAGGTGGGTACCATTACAACAGTTAAAAGACACTTGGACAGGTACATGAGTAGGTAAGGTTTGGAAGGATCTGAGCCAAATGCAGGCAACTGGGACTAGTGCACTTTAGGACACCTGGTCTGCATGGACAGGTTGGGCCGAAGGGTCTGTTTCCGTGCTGTATGGCGCTATGAAGAAGGTAAATCTGTTTGTCCTAGACCCCATGGGACCTCTTAAGCATTGGAGGTCCCATTGCTGGGACTATGGGCAGGGAGCAGCCACAGATGGGGTATTCATAAACTCTTACATTGCCCCTTTTCAAACCACCCGGCCATCATTGTGACCTTTTACTTTTAGATATCAAAAAGCGATGACAGTTTGACTTGGCAGTGAACATCACGGGGATGAGCAAGGATGTTGATGACACACTGTCTCACTCTCGGCCACTGGCTCAGACCTGGACTCTGGGCGTAGTTTAGAGGAGAGCTCTGACGGTGTGGGATGTGGGCCTGACAGCGATGAAGGGGTCAAAGCGTACTAGAGGCAAAAATGTCTGGTGCCTGATTCCTCACTGGTTGGTCAGAGGCCAGCTTTGGAGTGGAAGCCCAGAGGGAAGCGATTTCCAGTCAGACTGCTTTCAGATAAGCTCAGGAGACTGCCATGTAATCTCAGGCTTTCGCCATCATGGCCACAGATAGTCAAAGGGGGCTTTTACACACACACACCTGGAAACTGTGCTCCAACAGATAACCATGAGGGCTGAGGCATCAACACCGTACTGTAGGCCTCAATTCAGCATTACACTGACACCTTCATCATGACCAGCACCAGATTTGGATTTCTAACGGCAATTCGAGCACTGAAAGGAATAATTGCTGCTAATTCAAATATTGTGCGACCTCTCTATTTATTCAACATTTTCCCTCACTCAGCATCCCCACCTCTGTCTCTATTCAGTCAGCACATTCTCTCTCTCTTATTCTCTCTCTCACTGCCGTTCCCTCTCTTTATTCAGTCAGCACTCTCTCCATCTCTCTTTATTAAGCACACACTCTCCCTCACTGCTATTCTCTCTTTTATTTAGTCGGCACCCTGTTTCTGTTCAGTTAGCACACTTTCTTTCTCTCACACAGCCATTCTCTCTCTGTGTCCAGTCAGCACCCTCTCTCCCCTTCACACTCTCTTCGTGTTGTTCTCTCACTTTATTGTAGTCAGCACCCTCTCTCTCTCTCACACACACTGTCGTTCTCTCTCTTCAGACAGCACTGTCTCTCTCCCCCTTCACATCCTCTTACACTCGTTCACCCACTTTATCCTGTCAGGGACGCACACTCTTTCTCTCCCCCTCCCTCCCACTCACTGTCCCCTCTCTCCTTGTCAGTGCTGTTTGCCAAGATACCTGATCTGCTCCGTCTAGTTGTCTCTATCAGTCTGGTGGACGTTGATTTTGGCTTCCGCAACTTTAATTGGTTTTCCAAGCAACCAGTTTGCCAAAAGATAATTCCAGTTCAAGTGAAACCCGAGCCTCACTAACTGCTTTTGCAGCAGCTGTTGAACCATTTTCTCTGCCAATTTGCTCACGATCCCTTCCCTCTCTATCGAAGGCACTGATTTTGTCTCAAAATTGCTCTGGGGTGGGCCACGATTCCTTCTTGGGAATCTCGGCTCATTCCTCATGGGCAAACGCCGATTCTTTCCTGAGATTGGCAGCAGCTCCCTTTTAGTGAATGTATATCTGAGTCCACAATTCCGAGGGTCCCACCTCACTGAATTTCAGAAGTTAAGACCCTCCAGCTTATCTGGGGTAGGGTACCTTTGCATGGAAGGGGAAGCCAGCCAAGAGCACTGTTGGCTGCGAGTCACTAATGCTATCCAGCCAATGGGAAGCACTTCTGCCTCATTTTAGCCTGAAAGTGATATCGTTAACGCAGCAGAAAAGCACAAGGGCCTCCAAGTTGGGAAGTGTCATGGGATTTAGCAGCAGGGAATTGGAGCAGTGTGCAGGAAGCAGCACTTTGCCAGATTCCTCCATTTTGTCTTTGGGGCTCCCCCTGTGATTTGTCCCGGTACATCTTCCTGCGATGGATAGGGATGAGTGAAGCTTACGACAATGCTTCCAATGGAAGGAATGGGAGAGGGGGGGGGGTGATGGGGAGAATTCCTGGGTACGTCAGCAGAAGGGGGACCACCTCCGTGATGGCGTTTGCAGCTCCCCAGAGTAACCACTTGTCAGCCCACTTGGGGGGTCCCAAACCTCTCCATTCTGGGAAGCCCTGGTATTGAAGCTTTGCAGAAATTGCAATAAAATAAAGATTTCCAGGAATGATTTCAGGTATGAGAAGTGAGAGCTATTGGGAGAATGGGTTCGGATTTTCTTTCCCCTTGAAATAGAGAAGATTGAGCCATCACCGGGTTAAAGTTATGAAAGAATTTGACAGGGTCAACAAGAGGTAGATATTTCCCTTTGTTTAATTCATTTTTGGGATGTAAGCATTTGTGACTAGGCCAGTAGATATTTATTACCCAGCCTCAT
Organism: Chiloscyllium punctatum; assembly: GCF_047496795.1. Taxonomy (NCBI): domain Eukaryota; kingdom Metazoa; phylum Chordata; class Chondrichthyes; order Orectolobiformes; family Hemiscylliidae; genus Chiloscyllium; species Chiloscyllium punctatum. The sequence continues at coordinate 12,236,150 of NC_092760.1, read as the reverse complement.
AGAGTCATAGAGAAGTACAGCACGGAAACAGACCCTTCGGTCCAACTTGTCCATGCCGACCAGATATCCCAACCCAATCTAGTCCCACCTGCCATATCCCTCCAAACCCTTCCTATTCATATACCTATCCAAATGCCTATTAAATGTTGCAATTATACCAGCCTCCACCACATCCTCTGGCAGCTCATTCCATACACATACCACCCTCTGTGAAAAAGTTGCCCCTTAGGTCTCTTTTATATCTTTCCCCTCTCACCCTAAACCTATGAGGGCGGCACGGTGGCACAGTGGTTAGCACTGCTGCCTCACAGCGCCAGAGACCCGGGTTCAATTCCCGCCTCAGGCGACTGACTGTGTGGAGTTTGCACGTTCTCCCCGTGTCTGTGTGGGTTTCCTCCGGGTGCTCCGGTTTCCTCCCACAGTCCAAAGATGTGCAGATTAGGTGAATTGGCCATGCTAAATTGCCCATAGTGTTAGGTAAGGGGTAGATGTAGGGGAATGGGTCTGGGTGCGTTGCTCTTCGGAGGGTTGGTGTGGACTTGTTGGGCTGAAGGGCCTGTTTCCACACTGTAGGTAATATAATCTAATCTATGCCCTCTAGTTTTGGACTCCCCTACCCCAGGGAAAAGACATTGCATATTTACCCTATCCATGCCCCTCATAATTTTGTAAACCTCTATAAGGTCACCCCCCAGCCTCCAACGCTCCAGGGAAAACAGCCCCAGCCTGTTCTGCCCCTCCCTGTAGCTCAGATCCTCCAACCCTGGCAACATCCTTATAAATCTTTTCTGAACACTTTCGGGTTTCACAACATCTTTCCGATAGGAAGGAGATCAGAATTGCATGTAATATTCCAACAGTGGCCTAACCAATGTCCTGTACAGCTGCAACATGACCTCCCAACTCCTGTACTCAATACTCTGACCAATAAAGGAAAGCATACCAAACACCTTCTTCACTATCCTATCTACCTGCGACTCCAACTGGTAGTGAGCTGCTGCCGTCCTTGGGGTAAAAGGGGATCCACTGTGCTGTTTCAAAACAGAGTTCCAGGATTTTAAGTTAGACACCGTGGCAGAATGGCAGTATGTTTCCATGTCACGGTGTTGGGTGATTGCAGCTGGCAGTGCTCCCATGTACCTGCTGCCCTTGTCCTTCTGTACAGCAGCGGTCCTGAGTTTGGAAGGTGCTATCAAAAGAACCTTGGCCAGTTTCTCATCACTTCTTGTAAATGGACACCACTGTCACCACTGGACTCCAGGCGAAGGGAATAAATATTAAAGGTGTCAATCAGTTCTCTCATTTTGGAGATGATCTTTGCGTGGCACTTGTGCTGAATAAATTTTATTTGCCAACTTGTCAGTCCAAAACGACATCTTGTCCAGATTTTGATGCATTTGAATATGACTGCTTAACTATCTGAGGAGTCGTGAATGGTGCTGAGCATCAGCGAACATCCCCACTTCTGACCTTCGGATGGAGGGAGGGTCATTGATGAAGCAGCTGAAGAAGGTTGGGCCTAGGACACTGCCCCGAGGGACTCCTGTGGAGATGTCCTGGAACTGAGATGACTGACCTCCAACAACCACAACCTGTGCTCTGATCAAGCTTACAGCCATTACGGCTATAACCAAGTAACTTTGAGAATGGCTTCGTTTTCACATTCGAGGGAATCAATGTGTAGGTCAAGGTGAGCACCTTAGTCTTTGTATGGGTTGGGTAATTTGTTGAGCACGCTCAGACCTAGCCATCCTGGTCCTTGATTATATATCAAAGTCAGAGCCTGGCAGTTTGACAAGTCAATGGCGAGAAGGGGATGCATCACAGAAAGTGTGCATCTCGTATAAGATCAAAGACCAATTACTTTTTGTTGGAGAATTGAGCCCAATTGCTCAGAGACCACAAACGAGGAGCACGGTGAAACTGACAAGCGATTTATTAAACAAAGCGATATCAAGGAAGAGAAATTGCCCAGGATGACCCAGATCTCTACACAGATGGGCAGAATGCTCTTCCCAGAGGGAAGGTGCAGGCAGGCTTTATAGGGACACAACACAAAGGGGATCATTGTAAAGCAGTTACAGTACACTGGGGAAAATTGTAAAGAGAGGAAAACAAGAATAAATTGAATGGAAATTAACCAAACGTCCGGCAGCAGTAATTCCTTTGTAATTGACACAGGAGATTCCCGCCATCTCTGTGAGTGAGTGAGAATGTCTTTGAGAGGATTCTTCATTGTATTTCCCGTCAGCGTAACTATGCGTAAATGTCCTTTCTCCTGGCATCCAGGTGTGCCCATTGTGTCCCTGCTGTGAGCGAAGTTTTCCGGGGTCTCTCAGTCTGCCTCTTTATTGATGCGGGATTGGTTCGGGAATTGGGACCGCAGTGCTAGTCGGGGCTGGGAGTTTACTGTGAGGGCTGCTTTAGGAAGTGTACTCTCTGGTCTGAGAGTGGCTTGGCCATGTCTGGTTTCCTGTTTGGCCAAGCCTGGGGCATTGTGGGTGTGTTCTGTGTGTGTTGGCAGGCTTGACCTCTGTGTTTCGCTGACTTGCTTCTGTGTTTCTTCTGTGGCCATGCTGTGGGTGGGCAGGGTGGCTGATCCTTCTCCCACACTTTTGCTTCAAAAGCCCTGTCATCTGTGCAAACTGACTGTTCTGTTATACAGCACGTGACATTAGTTCCAGTATTTGACGTCATGTGGGTCTCACCCCTGCTTATTTCGCAAGGAATTCACTATTGAAACAGATCACATGCCACTATTGCAAAGCACAGACAAATATATACTGCTATATTAGATAGGTCAGAGCAGTCTGAATGGGCTGAAGGGCCTCATTTGTGCTAGATGATTCATGACTCTTTGACTGTAAAAAATAACTTTCATATTTCTGGCATATCCCAATGATGGAAATTTCAAGATACAATGCTCCATTTTTAATGTTTTCCATGTTTTGCTTGTTCCATAGTATCTTGTACCTTGCAATTTTTCAAACTTGTAGAGAGAGCTATAGGGAGAGGCTGAATCGGCTGGGGCGATTATCCCCACAGTGTCAGAGGCTGGTGGGTGGCCTTGTAGAAGTTTATAAAATCACGAGGGACGTGGAAAGGGTAAATAGGCAAGATCTTTTCCCCAGGGTAGGGGAGTCCAGAACCAGAGGGCATAGGTTTAGGGTGAGAGTGAACAGATTTAAAAGGGACCGAAGGGGCAATGCTTTCACCCAGAGGGTGGTGTGTGTATGGAATGAGCTGCCAGAGGAAGTGGTGGAGGCTGGTACAATTGCAACATTTAAAAGACATCTGGATGGGTATATGAATAGGAAGGGTTTGGAGGGAAATGGGCTAAATGCTGGCAAATGGGACTAGGTTAATTTAGGATATCTGGTCAGCATGGACGAGTTGGACCGAAGGGTCTGTTTCCATGCTGTACAGCTCTATTACTTTATTACTCAACTCCAATACTTCAAATCTGGCATCTGGCCTTATTTGGCTAACCAGCCAATTCGACTGTCCAATTGGACCTCGCAATTCCTCCATTTCAGTTTTGGAAGCTGCTGCACCTTTTTATGAGGCCCTACATTAAATAATAGCAATAAGGTGAACATTTTCCAAATAAATTTACTGATACAAAGTGACATGCAGTCAGTTCTGCCTGATTTCACATCCAATGGACGTAAACGCTTGACTTTCACTTTTCAGTTCTTCATTCACCTGAATTTTGACCATGTTTTCAAATTCTCGGCTCCCACACCGCAGAAAACACAAAATCAACAATGCGCACCATAAAGATGCCTACCAGCTGCCCTTGTGATGCCAGTCAAACATGGCAGAGTCTGCTTTTACTGACGAGAGCCCAATTTTAATAAGACAGGACTTACTGGGAAATATCAAACTCTCGAGGAATCATTTTGGCTATACACACAGTTTATTTAACTTCCAGAGTGGATTGTGTCACGTCAGGTCCAGTACAACCAGGATGTCAGGGTCATAGGGGTCTACAATTGGGGTCAATGGGGAACCAAATGATCCATTTAATAGTTACCCAGAATTAGAATAGTTAATTTTATCTCCTAACTTTTCACAGGTAACTGTTCAGCGTAACTGCTGGGTATATATCTGGGCAGTGGCTGAGTCCCGAGACACTACACGTGTAATATCTCCTACCCATCCTCCTCCTCTAACCAAAAACAAAGTGACTCTGGTGTGTTGCTAAGGTAAGGTGTTCAATCTATATTTCTTGTGCATTGTGTGATAGATTACAAGTTTACTATTAGTTGGTTGGTTGAATATGACCATAGAGAAGTACGAGAAATTATTTAACTCATAAATTTATATAAATTAATTAAATAAGTAGAGATGGCTGGACAGGTGATGTGCTGTAGCTGTATGATGTGGGAGCTGGTTGATCCCATTGTGAATGGCAGTGACTACATCTGTAACAAGTGTTGGTTGCTGGAGAAACTCCAGATCAGAATTGATGATCTGGAATTTAGCTTCAAACATTGCGGCGCATCCAGGAGGGGGAGAGTTACCTGGATGCTTTGTTTCAGGAGGCAGTCACATCCGGTAGATTAAATCATTCCAACTCAGTTAATGAACAGGGTGCGATTATAAGTGAGGCAGGTAGAGGGATTCTGAGTTCAGGAGTGGAGGAGCCTCAGGTATGAGATTTTTGCTCCCTGTATGGATGAGGAAAAGGGCTGTGAACAGGATGAGTCAGCTGATCATGGACCATGATGCAAGAGGGGGGAGCAAAAGTACAATTAGTTGTTATAGGAATTCTATAATTCGGGGGACAGATAGCATCCCTTGTGAGCCGGATCAGGAGTCCTGCCTGGTGTGTTGCCTGCCCAATGCCAGGGTGCAGTGCGCCTCCAATCAGCTTCAAAGGATATTTGAGTGGGAGAGGGAGGATCCAGTTGTTGTGGTCCACTTTGGCACCAACAACATAGGCAGGGCTAGGGGGGAGGACCTGTTTGGGGATTATCAAGCACTAGGAAGGAAATTGAAGAACAGGTCGTCAAGGGTCATAATTTCTGGATTACTGCCCGAGCCACGTGCTAATTGGGATAAGGATAAGAAAATTAGGGAAATAAACACGTGGCTAAGAGATTGGTGTGGGAAAGAGGGAATCCATTTCATGGGGCATTGGCAAGAGTTTTGGAACCGGAGGGATCTGTACCGATGGGACGGTCTTCCTGAACCAATCTGGAACCAGTGTTCTAGCGAAGAGGATAAATAGGGTGGTCACTCGGATGTTAAACTTGTGAGTCGGGGATAAGGGAAAGGGAAAGCAACGGAGAGTATGGAGTCAAGTAGAAAGATAAGCAGCAGGTTAGCATGTGTGCAGGGTTTAAGTTCAAGGCAGGCTAGGAATGAAGCAAAAAGGAATGATAACTTAGGACATTTTACTAGAGATGTTGGAAATCTAATCTAATCTAATCTAATCTAAATCATGAGGATAAGAAAATTAATATTAAGGCACTTTATCTAAATGGTCAAAGTATTCGTAACAAAGCAGATGATAATGGCACAGATCATCGTGAATGATTATGATGTGGTAGGCATCACAGAGACGTGGTTACAGGGGGGTCAGGACTGGCAGTTAAACATCCAAGGATTTACAACTTATCGAAAAGACAGGGAGCTGGGCAGAGGGGGCGGGGTGGCTTTGTTAGTTAAGAACAATATTAAATCTATGGCACTGAATGACATAGCGTCGGATGATGTGGAGTCTGTGTGGGTGGAATTGAGGAACCACAAAGGCAAAAAAACCATAGTGGGAGTTATGTACAGACCTCCTGACAGTGGTCAGGACCAGGGGCGCAACATGCACCTGGAAATAGAAAAGGCATGTCAGAAAGGCAAGGTCACGGGGATCATGGGGGACTTCAATATGCAGGTGGACTGGGTAAATAATGTGGCCGGTGGATCCAAAGAAAAGGAATTTATGGAATGCTTACAGGATGGCTTTTTGGAACAGCTTGTCATGGAGCCCACAAGGGAGCAGGCTATTCTGGACCTAGTGCTATTTAATGAACCAGACTTTATAAAAGATCTTAAAGTAAGGGAACACTTAGGAAGCAGTAAAAAGAAGGCAAAATCGGATGTAATGGTGTTATAATTAAATAAAGGTAATTACAGGGGTATGAGAGAGGGACTGACGAAAATCGACTGGAATCAGAGCTTAGCGGGGAAGACAGTAGAGCAAAAATGGCAGGAGTTTGTGGGTATAATTGAGGACACTGTACAGAGGTTCATCCCCAATAAAAGAAAGATTATCCAGGGAGGGATTAGACAGCCATGGCTGACAAAGGAAGTCAGGAAATGTATCAAAGAAAAAGAGAGATCCTATAAAGTGGCCAAGAGCAGTGGGAAATCAGAAGATTGGGAAGGCTACAAAAACAAACAGAGGATAACAAAGAAAGAAATAAGGAAGGAGAGGATCAAATATGAAGGTAGGCTAGCCAGTAATATTAGAAATGATAGTAAAACTTTCTTTCAATACATAAGAAATAAATGAGAGGCAAAAGTAGACATTGGGCCACTTCAAACTGATGCTGGAAGCCTAGTGATGGGAGATAAGGAAATGGCTGGAGAACTTAATAAGTACTTTGTGTTAGTCTTCACAGGGGAAGACATGAGTAATATCCCAACAATTAAGGAGTGTCAAGGGGCAGAGTTCAGCGTGGTAGCCATTACAAAAGAGAAAGTGTGAGAAAAGCTAAAAGGTCTGAACATTGATAAATCTCCAGGCCCTGATGGGTGACATCCTAGAGTTCTGAGGGAGGTGGCTGAGGAAATAGCGGAGGCGCTGACTGTGACCTTTCAAAGTCACTGGAGTCACGGAAAGTCCCGGATGATTGGAAGATCGCTGTTGTAACCCCCTTGTTCAAGAAAGGATCAAGACAAAAGATGGAAAATTATAGGCCAATTTGCCTAACCTTGGTTGTTGGTAAAATTCTAGAATTCACCGTTAAGGATGAGATTTCTAAATTCTTGGAAGTGCAGGTTCAGATTAGAACAAGTCAACATGGATTTAGTAAGGGGAGATTGTGCCTGACAAACCTGCTAGAATTCTTTGAAGACGTGACAAAGTAGGTAGTACTGAGGAAGTGGGGAGGCTGCAGAAGGATCTAGACAGTTTGGGAGAGTGGTCCAGGAAATGGCTGATGAAACTCAACGTGAGCAAATGTGAGGTCTTGCACTTTGGAAAAAAGAATACAAGCATGGACTACTTTCTAAATGGTGAGAAAATTCATAAAACCAAAGTACAAAGGGATCTGGGAGTGCTGGTCCAGGATTCTCTAAAAGCTAACTTGCAGGCTGGGTCCACGATTAAGAAAGCGAATGCAATGTTGTCATTTATCTCCAGAAGGTTGGAATATAAAAGCAGCGAATGTGCTTCAGAGACTTTATAAAGCTCTGGTTAGGCCCCATTTGGAGTACTGTGTCCAGTTTTGGGCCCCACACCTCAGGAAGGACATACTGGCACTGGAGCGTGTCCAGCGGAGATTCACACGGATGATCCCTGGAATGATCGGCCTAACATACGATGAACCGCTGAGGATCCTGGGATTATATCCATTGGAGTTTAGAAGGTTGAGGGGAGATCAAATAGAAGCTTACAAGATAATGCATGGCTTAGAAAGGGCGGACACTGGGAAATTGTTTCCGTTAGGTGGGGAGACTAGGACACAGCCTTAAAATTAGAGGGGGGGGTCAATTTAGAACAGAAATGAGGAGACATTTCTTCAGCCAGAGAGTGGTGGGCCTGTGGAATTCATTGCCGCGGAGTGCAGTAGAGGCCGGGACGCTAAATGTCTTCAAGGCAGAGATTAATAAATTCTTGATCTCGCAAGGAATTAAGGGCTACGGGGAGAATGCGGGTAAGTGGAATTGAAAAACCCATCAGCCATGATTAAATGGCGGAGTGGATTTGATGGGCCAAATGGCCTTACTTCCACTCCTATGTCTTATGGTCTTATGATAGTGAGTAATAATGAGTTAGGACTTCTGAGTGATTCTGACTTTAAGATGCAGAGGAATTCCCCATTGGAAGTTTCAATTTCCCTGGCCAATTCCCACAAGTCTGCTGTCTCGGTGATTCCACATGGTCCTGGTGCACAATGCCAGTTTACGCTGCTCCAACAACTATCTGACCATTGGAATACCTGGGCCAAAGTCTATCGTACCAATCTAATGTCGGCTTCGTTAGCTGCATGGAATAGGCTACATTCTGTTTAAGTTAACAGCCACTTCTGGTTAGATTTACAAAAGGTTTCCCCCATTCATATCAGCCCAAAAGGTCTACTGCCTCCCAGCACCAGGGTCCTGGGTCCAATTCCACCCTCAGGTAACTGTATGTGTGGAGTTTGCACATTCTCTCTGTGTCTGCGTGGGTTTCCTTCAGGTGCTCCAGTTTCCTCCTTCAGTCCAAGGATGTGCAGGTTAAGTGGATTGGCCATGCTAAATTGCCCATCATGCCCAGGGATATGCAGGTTAAGTGGATTGGCCATGCTAAATTGCCCATCATGCCCAGGGATATGCAGGTTAAGTGGATTGGCCATGCTAAATTGCCCATCGTGCCCAGGGATATGCAGGTTAAGTGGACTGGCCATGCTAAATTGCCCATCATGCCCAGGGATATGCAGGTTAAGTGGATTGGCCATGCTAAATTGCCCATCATGCCCAGGGATATGCAGGTTAAGTGGACTGGCCATGCTAAATTGCCCATCATGCCCAGGGATATGCAGGTTAAGTGGATTGGCCATGCTAAATTGCCCATCATGCCCAGGGATATGCAGGTTAAGTGGATTGGCCATGCTAAATTGCCCATCGTGCCCAGGGATATGCAGGTTAAGTGGATTGGCCATGCTAAATTGCCCATCATGCCCAGGGATATGCAGGTTAAGTGGACTGGCCATGCTAAATTGCCCCATCGTGCCCAGGGATATGCAGGTTAAGTGGATTGGCCATGCTAAATTGCCCATCATGCCCAGGGATATGCAGGTTAAGTGGATTGGCCATGCTAAATTGCCCATCGTGCCCAGGGATATGCAGGTTAAGTGGACTGGCCATGCTAAATTGCCCCATCGTGCCCAGGGATATGCAGGCTAAGTGGATTGGCCATGCTAAATTGCCCATCATGCCCAGGGATATGCAGGTTAAGTGGATTGGCCATGCTAAATTGCCCCATCGTGCCCAGGGATATGCAGGCTAAGTGGATTGGCCATGCTAAATTGCCCCATCGTGCCCAGGGATATGCAGGCTAAGTGGATTGGCCATGCTAAATTGCCCATCGTGCCCAGGGATATGCAGGCTAAGTGGACTGGCCATGCTAAATTGCCCCATCGTGCCCAGGGATATGCAGGTTAAGTGGCCATGGGAAATGCAGAGTTATGAGGATGGGCTAGGTCTGGGTAGGATGCTCCTTGGAAGCTTGGTGTGGGCTCGATGGGCTGAATGGCCTGCTTCCACGGTGCAGGGATTATATGAAGTGAGCCCTATAGGCTCCTCTCCTAAAAGTGTGACCGAAAACCTGACCAGGGCGAGCAATGTGCAGAGCTCAGGATTGCTTCCAGATTGTGGTGCAGGATGCATTTTAGCTGCTTCCTATCGCATGCTGGTAACAATGGGGGCCTGAAGGTTCCTTGGGACACAGCTCTGGGAATCCTATCTGTGCAAACAGGAAGAGCTGAACATTCAAGCAATACAAGCTTCAACAAGATCGAATCTACAAATGGGGGGGGGGGGGGGGCAAAGGTTTACCAGACTGGGTATGAAACAAGCTGTAGCGGGAGTGGTAGGATTTTAATGGAGCTGAAATAGTCATTCTAAGACAATTGCAGATTGCATTGGGTGTCAATGATCTGTAGTAACAGTCCAGAGTCGAGGCAGAACCAGCAAACTTCAGAAGGTTTGAGAGTAAAGTTAAAATCCCTGGTGATAGAGGGACATATTTAAAAAACAGTACGGCATTACAAGACAGAAATAAAGAAAAATACTCAGTTTGAGCATCGTTGCCATAGCAAGTAGGGCCAGTGCTGTAGAAGGCATTGTTCGAGGATTGGTCACATGGTGATGTGACAGTAATATCACTGGAGCAGTATGCCCACAAACCCAGGCAATTCCTCATGGGGTTCAAAACCCAGCTTGACAGACAGTGAAACATGAACTAAATCACGGTGACCATGTAATCGCTGCCAATTGTTGTAAAAACCCATCTGGGTCCCGAATACGCTTTAGGAAAGGAAACTGCCACCTTTACTTGGTCTGGCCGAGATGTGACTGCAGACCCACAGCGATGTGCTTGGTTCTTAAGTTCTTTCTGGGCAACTAGGGATGGGTAATAAATGCTGGCCTAGACAGTGCCCCGCGCCATATCCCGTGAATGGATAAAAATGTGTAAGGGGGAATCAAGGGCACTGGAAGTAATTCAACTTTAATTCCATGACCTGGTGGTGTTCAGAAGCTAGGATTCAAATCGGGTTAGACCCCATCTACCACCCCCTGAAAAGAAAAGAACAGGAAATGACATCACCACAGGAAATGACATCGCCGATCCAAAAAACCCAAACACATGAATAGAAAGCAGGAATTATCAACAGTGCTTCACCTGGAGGCCCACTGAATATGTTACCTAGTAGGGTGATGAAACGTCTGGAATTGAGCCTTCCAGCTCAGCGAGCAAACCTACATCCAGAACCTCAACCTGAGCTACAAATCTTCTCAAAACTCGCTAGAATTCAAGTGATAATGGTGTATAAAAGAGGAGGCCCCAAATAAGTTGGCAGATCCGTAATTAAAACCATGTTAAAACTACAGAAAGCCCCAGGTTTCTTTGTCTTGGCTGTGAGGCAGGTCAGGCTGAAGACCCTGCTGTCTGACCTAGTGCGTAGGTAAATCCCCTCCGTTACAGGCGCACAGCAAAACAACTCCCAAAGAGCGTGGGAGCGAGGACACAGCCTTGTTTGACGCTGCCGCAGATGTGGAAAGGTTCAGACGAGCTGTTGTTGAACTGCACTGTCCCCTTCGTGTTACTGTGGGAGGATTCGATCATGCTCAGCAGTTTCGGTGGACAGCCGATCTTCAGGAGAACATTGAAAAGGTCGTTTCTGCTGACCAGATTGAACGCCTTGGGGAGGTTGATGAAAGCGACAGAGATTTTGTGTTCTCTGCCCTTCTCCTGTAGTTGGTGATGGGAGTAGATCATGTCTACTGTTGATCTTTTAGCTCAGATGCCACACGTCTGGGTATATAGGTTCTGCCAGTTTCTGCAGGCGAGTCAAGCTGACCCGTGCAAAGCCGACAATGTTGAGGAGAGAGATACCTCTGACGCAGTTGCTTCTCTCGCCCTTATTCTTGTAGAGGGCAATGGTGTTGGCATCCCCCATGGCCTGTGGTACAGCTCCTTCTTGCCAGTACTGACAGAGGACTTCATGCAATGGCACCAGGAAGCTAGTTTCACAGCACTTGGATCAGATCAGGAGGAATCCCGTCGCTACCCAGGGCCTTACCTGGTGCTGCAGTTGGAACACACCCCCAGCAGGAACTCCAGTTACTGACAGACCGCCTCTCACACACTTGCAAGGATTTCAAGTTGACTATCAGTCTGAAGAAGACGAGCCTCCGGGGACAGGACACAGAGGCTCTGCCGGGAATCACTGTCGATGACAACAAACTCATTGTCATCCACCAGTTTATGTACCTTGGCTCTACCATCAGTGACAACCTCTCCTTGGACACAGAGATCGGCAAGAGGATCAGGAAAGCAGCCTCAACGCTTGCTTGCCTCACGACTCGAGAATGGACAAATCCCAAGCTGACAGCAAAGACAAGAATGTCAATCTACAACGCCTGCTAAATGGCAGTGAAACGTGGGCTACATATACCAGATGGGAGAGAAGACCAAACACCTTCCACTTCAGGACTACACACCATCTCCTGGGCATACCCTGGCAAGACAGAGTGTCCAACATAGTGGTCCTATCTCGCACTGACCTTCCCAGCATGCACACTGTACTTAGGCAGCAGAGACTGTTCTGGCTGGGCCACACCCACCACATGGAGGACGGCTGCATCCCAAAGGATATCCTCTATGGAGAGCTCGCGTCCGGGAAAAGACCCTCTGGGCGTCCCCAGCTGGGCTCCAGGGACATCTGCAGGAGGAACACGAAGGCGTGGGGATTATTATTAGAGCTGCCGACAGTGGGAATCAGTGAGAAAGGTTCCATGATTAAAGGGGACATGCTGGTTCCTTGCTGCCTCTCTCACTGATTACTGCTGTCTGCAGATCTAACACTAATCCCCACTTCTCTCACAGTCATTCCTGGATGGTTGTCCCCTGTTTGAGTCTTCTCTGTGTGTGTGTGTGTGTGTGTGAGGCCACGTTTGGTCACAATATCAAAATTCAACCAGATCTGGTGATCGATCCACAGTGGCTCAGTGGTTCACAGTGCTATCTCAAACCACCAGGGACCCAGGTTCGAATCCACCTCAATTACCTGGGTGGGAGTTTGCATATTCTCCCTCTGTCAGCCTCGGTCCTCCCACAGTCCAAAAAAGAATAGGGTAGGTGGATTGGCTAGGCTAAACTGCCCATAATGTCTGGTGATATACAGGCTGGGTGGGTTAGCCATGGGGAAAGGCAGGGTTACAAGGGAGAGGATGTGTCTGGGTGGGATGCTCTGTGGAGGAACAGTGTGGACTCACTGAGCTGAATGACCTGCATCCATACTGTAAGGATTCTATGGAGGAAAACATAAATTCTCCATTTAATGTGTGAATCCTGCATTTTATTCAGGTTGGCACTGCACTGCACCATAACACGAACTATACCGTCAGGTGAAAAGGAGAAACAATGTTGAATAAATTAGAAGGAAAGGGAAAAAGGAATTATAATATTAAGGTCTTAGTCATTTGCACATTATTATATTATCAGAACATGAAAGCTTTCATGCGTTGTTGCACTTGCATGTAGATATTTTCATTTAAAAGTAAATCAAAGTGAAATATCGGGATCCATTGGCAGTACGGTGTTTCTATGAGACGCTCATTTGCGTTGCTACAATCAGCACTTGCGTTTATTTCCAGTTCATTTGAGCAGCAATTAGGAGCAAAATTAGAATCAGCAGCACTTTTCATACCAGAGCAGTCAATGGGCTCCAGAGGGACCAGTAAGGGCTGTGTAATCTGGCATTGAATGTGCTAATGTGTGCACACGGTGAGTCAGAGCAGGTGCCCTTATCAAAACAGTGAGTGATAGGACAGCACAGCTTCCTGTTATTTGATTTGCTGCTTCATCGCCATCCATTCACCCATCTATCCCTTTATTAATGTCCTTGTCTTTAATTAGTCATCTCTCTCCTTGCCCTTTTCGTTTCTGAAGAGACTGGGCAGAAACAGACCGTGGCTAGCGAGCCACTGTGCCCTTTCAAATAGCTGGCTTTTTGTTTTCATAAATATTTTTATTGAAAAAAAAGTTTTTAGGTTTTTTTTACAAAATTACAAAACTAATACAAAATAGTATAATCTCTTTACAGTATGGGAACAATATCAGTATATAAAAAAGCTAACTACTAATCTACTCTACAGACCAACAAAACACTAAATAAGGTGTAAAAAGAAAAACTCTATATATTAGCAAAAAAAGAAAATAACTAACAACAAAAAAAGGGAGGAAAAGTAAGTAAATAAATAAATAAGGATTCAAAGTTAGATGATGTTAAATCGGCCCCTGAACTGACAGACACAGCCTTCAGAGCTAAACAAAGGCCCTAGATAGAATGGCCGATACATCTGCATCGATATAGTTCAGGCAGGACCACCATGTTCTATAAAACAATTCCGTTTTTTTTGGCCCACCATATTTGTAAGGAAGTCTAAAGGGATAGATCCTACCCCAGTTCGAAAGTCCAAGAGGACTTTCAGATATCCAGCTTGTTAGTATGTCTCTCCTTGCACAAAAGGTGAGGATAGAAAATAATTGCTTCCCATACCCATCTAGAGAGGGAAGATTTGAACAGCCCGAAAGGAAAGACATCAGGTCTAACCCAATCTTCGTTCCCAATATCTTTGCCATACTGTCCCAGTACCTACAAATTGTATGACATGTCCACAAACAGTGAGTGAGAGTACCAACGTCTATTTAACATTTAGGGCACATTGGAGATGCTCCTGCCTCAAACTTTACAAGCTGCTCTGGTGCTATATGAGCCCTAAGAAGTATCTTCAATTGAATAGCTTGAGTCCTATTACAGATAGAGATCTTCCTGGCATTTTCCCAGGTGTCCTCCCACATCTCTAAGGGGATTGCCATCCCTAATTCTTGAGTCCAGGTTTTATATAGCCATTCCATGTCCTTCAAAACATTATTACCTAGCGAGTGATAGAGAGTACTGACTGAGGGTGCGCCCATTGGCTGAAACACTCTCTTTTCCATATCCCATTTGTAAGGATTGGTCATCAATATGGTCTTTTTTTGTACGAAATCTCGTATTTGAAAATATCGAAAGAGATCCTTGCTAGGCAACCCAAACTTCTGATGTAACTGTTCAAAGGACATCATGACCTCCCCATCAAATAAATCTCCCAAAAGGGAGATTCCTCTGGACTGCCAGATTTTAAATCCAGTGTCTGTCAGGCCTGGCTGAAATCCCGGCCTTCCCACTATAGGAGTACAGGGGGAAGATTTTTGTAAATTACCCTCACCCTGTCATATCATCCTCCAAGCTTTGATTGTATTTAGGACAATCGGGTTTTTACAATGATCTGTGAGAGTTCTCATCTTATAGATTGATGAGGGGGCATTTTGATTGAGAAGCCTCAATATCCAGCCAAACTGATTGTGAATCACAAGAGGCCCAGTCAGCCACATATGATAGCAGAGAGCTCTGTAGGTACTTTCTAACATCTGGAAAATCCAGACCTCCCCTTACTTGTGGGAGCTTGTAATTTAATAAGGGATCGTCTGTGATTCCAACCCAAGGAACCAAGCTAACCATAACACTTACACAATGCCTGCCTAGACAATATCAAGGGGAAGCAGTCCCATGGGGTATAATAAGCATGGGAGGAGATTCACCTTGACCAAAGCAATTCTTCCTAACCAGGATATCGGGAGATCTTCCTTACGCTGGAGGACTTGCCTTATTTTCTCGAATAAATGCGTATGGTTAGCTTTATATAACTGACCATATACCGGGGTAATGAAAATACCTAAATAAAGGAAAGCTCCCAGTGACCACCGAAAGGGAAGTGGGTTCCATCCACAAAGTTGGATATACTGGTAAGACCCCCCTATCGGCACGGCCTCCGATTTTGTGAAATTAATTTTGTATCCCGAAAACGCACCAAATAAATTAACCACTTGAATTGAGCAGGGCACAGATGTCGATGGATGGTTTAAAAACATCATCTGAATAAAGAGTGATTTTATGCTTGCCTGATCCCACCTCAGGGGCCGTTCGGATACTGGGGTCAGTTCGGAAAGCTTCCACCAGCGGTTCGATCACCAGTGTAAATAATAGCGGTGGGAGTGGGCATCCTTCATGACAGCCTCTGCCAACACTGAAGCTATCCAATCTTATGCCATTGGCACTCACTGCTGCTTTCAGGTCATTGTATAAAACGGTGAGCCACTCAGTAAAAACCTCTCCAATACCAAACCGCTCTGTAGTATTAAAAAAGTATGATCATTCTACCCAGTCGGATGCTTTCTCTGCATTTAGGGAGACAACTAATCTCGGTATTGCTTTTTGCCGGCAGACCTGTACCATATTTAACACTCTTCTGATATTATTAGTAGATCTGTGACCCTTAACAAACCCCGTCTGATCCTCTTTTATAATAAATGGCAAAACCTTCTCCAGCCTTATTGCCAGCACTTTCGAGAGGATTATACAGTCCACATTTAATAAGGATATAGGCCTGTACAAGTTACAGTCGTCTGGGGCTTTCCCTTTCTTGAGGATGAGAGAGAGATATTTGTTTCTGTCAGGGAGGGCAGGAGATA
Organism: Chiloscyllium punctatum; assembly: GCF_047496795.1. Lineage (NCBI taxonomy): Eukaryota > Metazoa > Chordata > Chondrichthyes > Orectolobiformes > Hemiscylliidae > Chiloscyllium > Chiloscyllium punctatum. Next base: position 12,220,141 of record NC_092760.1, on the reverse strand, counting down.
GCCCTGACTGAAATGAGTAGTTGTAGGTGTGGTCCGGCCAACTCGTCTACAAACTCTTTATAAAACTCAGCCTGAAATCCATCTGGCCCAGGCGCTTTGTCACTCTGGAGCTGCCTCACCACCTCCTGCACCTCCTGCATTGTCAAGGGGGCATTCCGAGGTTATGCCCGAAAGATCCAGATTCTTAAAAAAGAACTCCATTCTCCTCGCTCTATCCGTGCAGCCCTCCGACTGGTACAGCTCAAAACCTTCTAAAAGCTGATTTGATCTTCTTAGGATCACAAGTCAAAATACCAGCCCCATCTCGAATAGACGGAGTGGATTGGGGAGCTTCCTTCTTTCCTGGCGATATATGCTCGATACCTGCCCAGCTTATCGCCGCACTCAAAGAATCTCTGCTTCGCAAATAGTGTCTCCCTCTTTGCTGTTTGAGTGAGAAAATCATTCCAGGTAGTCCTGAGGGCTGTAATCAGCTGTAATTTAAATATGAACGGCCTATCAGCATACACTGACCCAGCTGCCTTCAGGTGAGCCTCGAGCAGACACTGTTGTCCTCCCTTTTGTCTTTTCCAGGTCGCAGATTATGAAATAATTAAGCCGCGCGCATATGCCTTAGCGGTCTCCCACATCACCGATGGGTTACTGACCGTACCTATGTTAATGTCCCAGAATGCTTTAAACTCCTGTAAAAAGTATTCTATGAACTTACTATCCCTTCAATGGTCCAGTGTCGGGAGTCTTATTATTACTGCTAATCTTGACCTCCATATAGACTGCTGCATGATCCGAAATAGCTATATTCCCCTATTTTACAGGACAGTATCGAATCCAGGGGACAAAAAGCACATCGATTCTGGTGTGGCACTTGTGTGGGTTAGAGTAAAAAGTGAAATCTCTACCCTCAGGGTGAGGACGCCTCCCCACATCGACCAGTCCCAGCTCCCCATTCAAATCAATCAACAGTTGGCTTCCTGAGGAGGTGCTTTCAATCAGTTGCTTTTACTGGCACCAAGTGAGGGAAATCACGTCTGTGGGCCAGACAGTAAAATGGATCAATATATGAGGTTCATGTGAAATAGGCTGCCTATTCACAATTGCCTATCCAACCCAAGGGAAAGCACCAGATAAAAACCTATCTCCGCATGTTTCTGGCACGATTTGGCATAATTTCATTTCGGAAACTGGAATAAAATCTTGCGCAATTCAGATTCAGTCTCCCTGTATTTTAGACCCTTCGTTTGGGATCTCCCCTCCTTCACACGCAATCTGAATCACCTCCGTACAAATCCCCTTTTCTGTTTCACCTGGCTCAGTGTCAAAACAGAAACCTTCTCCAAAGCCTCACCCGTTGTCACTCTGTAACCTGGTGTTCGAGTATTCTCGAAGTCACTCTTCTGGTCTGGCTGTGTTGGCATCACAGACTAACATCCCTACTCCACCAACATTTTTTAAATGTATCTGTTTAGCAATGTAAAAATCTGTTTTTGCAATACTGCGTAAGGGATGAATATTGAGGTTAACTCAATATTGAGGGATGAATATTGAGGCTACCAAGGTTAACTCCCTCTTCAAACTAGTGCCATAGGGTATCTTGAACCCAGGTGGACAGGTTGGTCCTGATATAATACCAAATGTGAAAGATGGTATCTCCAACAGTGCTGTGCTCCTTCAGTACTGCACCAGAACGTCAGCCTTGGCTTGTCTATGCTCGTTGTCTGGGTTGGGACTTGAATCGAGCACCTTGTGACTCAGACATGAGAACGCATTGGTGCAAATGAGCTGAGTCAGGTGGCTCATTCCTCCTGGCATGAGGGAAGGTCGTCAGCTCTAGGTCAGAGTGAAAGCAGGAACTCGCACATTGATTGTGTTTCTCTACAATTCATTGGAGCCTTATTGAGAGAAAGAGTCAGCGAGAGGACCATCAGCTGACATGTGAAACTGGTATTCAAGCCAGTCCCAGTAGTTACTGGCAGAGTGTTGCCCAACAGGTTAGCTGCTAGGACATAGGGTCAGATGTAAGTCTCTTACCTCTCCCACCATTTTCGATCATTTTCCTCTTTTGTTTCCTGCAGAGTTCAAACAATTCACCCTTTAACTTTTCATATTCTAGGAAATGCAACCCTTGTGTGTGTGTGATCTCTCTCTGTAGCTTAACCTGTCGAGTTTTGCTTTCCTTCTTCTTCCCAGCCTCTGTATTCAACACTATCCATCATTTTGGCCGTCTGATGCTGCCTTCTGCTTTCGGCATGCAGCAGGGGCTGTTTCTCTCCTGGGATATTCCTCTTTCACACCTAACGCCTCATCCCCTTCCTCCGGGAACCTTCTATGAAAGCTCCAGAGACATTTCTCTGATCTGTCTACCTCCTCTGTCCTTACTGTCCTAGGCCTGAAACGCTCCTTCAGGTGGAGTAGTGACATTGGAGAGCCCAAAGGCAGATTTGGTGGCCACTTTGCAGAACCTTAATCCAGCTTGCAAGGACATCAGCAAGTTTCCAGCATTGTATTTCTTCAGCACGCTGACACGCTGACTTGGCTGTACTTGGTCAATCTCAGATCCGAAACCCTGGAACCAATTTTGTTCCCTCCTCTTGACTCAAAGAATGTACTGTTTTATTGTTTCTTTCTGTGCCTGCCCCACCTTCATTACTTTTCATCCTGGAAGACTCAGTCTTCTGCCATTTAACTGATTCTATCAACCAGACTATTATTATCGTTCTATCTACTTCTTGTTCAACAGAAGTCCCCCACTTCTGTTGACCTGTAACATTGACTCTGTGTGTTCTCTCTCTGCAGATGCTGACAGACCTGCTGAGTAATTCCTGCAATTTCAGACCTCCAGCATCCACGCTGGTCTGCTCTCCCATCATTCTTGTTAACGTGGCTAACTGGCAATCCAGTTCTGGCAAATCCAAGAGTTCTGACTAAGAGTCACACCGGACTCCAAACCTGCTCTGTTCCTCTTTACACAGAAGCTGCCAGACTCTGGTGGGGGTACTCAGGTCTCCAGCTCTCTCACAAAGTGCCTTTCTGATCAGCAGGATAACACAATGCGATTCCAATCTTCATTTTCACAGGAAGTTGAACAAAGAACAAAGAACCTTCAGCACAGGCCCGTGGAGCCTGTGCCAATCCAGATCCTCGATCTAAACCTGTTGCCTATTTACTCAGGGTCATTCATGTATCTGTCTAGATACATCTTAAACAACGCCATCATGCCCACCTCTACCACCTCTGCTGGCACCGCGATCCAGGTACCCACCACCCTCTGCATGAAGAACTTTCCACGCATATCTCCCCTAAACCTTTCCCCTCTGACCTTGAACTCGTGATCCCTAATAATTGAGTCCTCCCACTCTGGGAAACAGTTTCTTGCTATCCACCCCTGTCTACACCTGTTTTGTAGGCCTTAATCAGGGCTCCCCTCAAACTCCTTCTTTCTAAAGAAAATAATCCTAATCTACTCAACCCCTCCTCGTAGCTAGCACCGTCCATACCAGGCAACATCCTGGTGAACCTCCTCTACACCCTCTCCAAAGCATCCACATCCTTTTGGTAATGTGGTGACCAGAACTGTACGCAATATTCCAGATGTGGCCGAACCAAAGTCTTATACAACTGACCTGCCAACTCTTGTACTCAATACCCTGTCTGATGAAGGAAAGCATGCCGTATGCCTTCTTGACCACTCTACTGACCTGCGTTGCCACCTTCAGGGTACCATGGACCTGAGCACCCAGCTCTCTCTGTATATCAATTTTCCCCAGGACTTTTCCATTTACTGTACAGTTCGCTCTTGAACTGCATCTTCCAAAATGCTTCACCTCGCAATTGTCCGGATTGAACTCTACAAAGTTGGAAGGTGAAGTTTCACTTTTATGTGCACTCCTTGGGAAGATGGCAACCAAGAAAAGACCAGGGCACGCATGTTACTTGACCAGTGTCTCTGCCTTACCATCTTGTTATTGATCTCGAGTCAATGTTTGTGAAGTCAGTCCATTCCCCTTGTTGTGTGCTGAGTGTGGAGCAAGTGTATGAGGCTCAACAATGATACTTATCGGTCCATGCTTTTCGAATGAAAATACCGAGCGGCCCTGACAGTATACTCACTGATTTCTCCCTGGGAAGTTCCCATCTTTCATCTCCTTGGGTGGCGGTGGCTCTCATACGCCTGAAGATGTCTTCAGAAGTCCACCCTGTATTTCCCGAGGCGAATCCACCTGGCCTGCACATCCCTGGACACCACGGGCCAAATTAGTATGGGCGATCCATCTAACCCGCACATCCTTGGACTGTGGGAGGAAATCAGCAAATCTGGAGGAAAGCGGGGAGAATGTGCAAACTCCACACGGACAGTTACCCAAGGGTGAATTTGAACCTGGGTCCCTGGCACTGTGAGGCAGCAGAGCTAACCAGTCATACCTCAGAATCAATTCAGGCCTGATAGATCTTACTTTGTTCTCTTATTCATGTAATTTTTTAAAATTAATTTTTTTAGTGGGAGGTGGGCATCACTGGCTGGGCCCAGCATTTATTGCCCGTCCCTGGTTGCCCTTGAGAAGGTGGGGGTGAACTGCCATCTTGACTTGCTGCAGTCCACCTGCTGTGGGTTGACCCTCAATGCCGATAAGAAGGGAATTCCAGGATCTTGGCCCAGCGACAGTGAAGGATCAGCGATATATTCCCAAATCGGGATGGTGACTAGCTTGAAGGTGGTGATGTTCCCATGTATCTGCTGCTCTTGCCCTTCTCGATGGAAGTGGTCGTGGGTTTGGAAGGTGCTGTCTGAGGATCTTTGGTGAATTTCTGCAGTGCATCTTGTAGATGGGACACACTGCTGTTACTGAGCGTCGGTGGGGGAGGGAGGGGATGTTTGTGGATGTGGTGCCCATCAAACGGGATGCTTTCTCCTGGATGGTGTCAAGCTTCTTGAGTGTTGCTGAGGCTGCACCCATCCAGGGAAGTATTCCATCACATCTCTGACTTGTGTCTTGTAGATGGTAGACAGGCTTTGGGGAGTCAGGAGATGAGTTATTCACTACAGTATTCCTCACCTCTAACCTGCTCTTGTGGCCACTGAGTTTCTGATCAATGATATATTCCATGATGTCGATATTGGGGGATTCAGTGATGGTAACACCACTGAATGTCAAGGGATGGTGGTTTGATTGCCTCTTGTTGGTGATAGTCGTAGGCTGGCATTTGTGTGGCATGAGTGTTACTTGCCACTTGTCAGCTGAAGCCTGGATATTGTCCAGATCTTGTTGTAGTTGGACACAAAGTGTTCATCATCTGTGGAGTCGTGAACGTTGCTGAACGTTGTGAAATCATCGGTGAACATCCTGACTTCTAACCTTATGACGAAGGGAAGGTCATTGATGAAGCAGCTGAAGATGGGTTAGGCCTAGGACCCTATCCTGAGGATTCCCTGCAGATTCCCTCTGGAGTTCAGTTCTTTTGCTCATGTTTGACCCGAGGCTGTAATGAGGTCAGGAGCCTGAGTGACCCTGGTGGACCCCAAACTGGGTGTCACTGAGCAGGTGCTGCTTGGTATCGCGCTGTTGGTGACACCTTCCATCACTTTCCTGATGATCGAGATGGACTGGTGAGGTTGGATTTCACTGAAACACAAGCACAAAAGGCTCCAGGCCTGGTTATAACAATAAAACAGAAGTGTATTACACAAAATACATTTTTAAAAAATGAACCAAGGTATCTAAATATAACACAATTTGAAAGATTTCAAACACATGGCAAAACGTAATCCCATCTATGGCTCAGTGGTTAGCACTGTTGCCTCACAGTGCCAGGCACCTGGATTCAATTCCACCCTCGGGTGACTGCGTGCAGTTTGCACACTCTCTTTGTGGGTTTCCTCCGGGTGCTCCGGTTTCCTCCCACAGTCCAAAGATGTGCAGATCAGGTGGACTGACCATGCTAAATTGCCAACAGTGTCCGGGGAGGTACAGGCTAGGTGGTTTAGCCATGGTAAATGCAGGGTTACAGGGATAGGGTGAGGGACATTGGCCTGGATGGGATGCTCTTTGGAGGATTTGGTGTGGATAAATTGGCCTGCTTCCACATTGTAGGGATTGTATGATTCTTTGCCCCAATACCATTATGTTACAGTTACACACAAAGCATAGAAAATGTCTTTCCCTGCCCTGTCTGTAGGCTTGACGGAGCCACTTTCCACCCCCCCCCTTCAGTTCCAGTCCTGTGAATGTGAAGCCTTTTTCTGGGAGCCTACACAACTGAGATTCTTGGAGGTTCTCAGCTTTCAGTAACCTATACAGATTCTTAATCAAACACTCCTGCTCTGGAACCCTCTCAGACAACACTCTCTTACAGATGTAACTTACTTGCTTAACTACTGTGGACAATTTCCTTTTTGTAGGAGGAATTATACCTCCAATTCACTACAGTCAGGTCTCCTTTGGATTGCCCAAATGCCTTCTCGGCTCTGGTTTTTCCTAAGCGATTGATTATTCTAAACCTGAAAGCTAATGTCTGTCAATGTTTTCTCTCTCTATTGTAACATTTCTCCCCTTACACAATAAACAAGCTTCCATTAACAATTCAGGAGACCTTAAATTATCTGCTCTCTCATACATACAGATTTAACATCATGGTTCTGGAAGGACTGATCTCGTTAACTAATAAACCCCTTCAAAAAAGGGGACCAACAGCCATATGCCATTAGTTTAAAATCCAAACTCTTAAGAGACACTGATGAAGTCCCCAGCAAAAGAGTGACTTGGTCTTGTTGTTTTAGTACTTAACAGTAAGTTACATTATATCTTATGTGACTATCTGTCTAGTCTAAAAAGCATTGGCCCCTTGGAAAATAGCACTAGACCAACAAACCTTTCAGGTAATAACTGGCTGATACAATAACTGGTTGCTTTGGCTCAGGGGAGGTTGTTGGAGGGTCAGTGAACAATCTGTGGATTAGAGGAGGTTAGGAAGTGTTGTTTGAAGGGTCAGTTACAGCGATGGACCAGAGGGTACACTGGAGGGTAGTTGGGCATCGTTGTAATTTGGGTCAGGATTATTCAGGAGGTTGGTTAGTTGTGATGATTGGTGAGTAAGTTACCCACGATGCCTTAAACTGCCGATCCTTTCCAGGATGTCAAAGTAAGCCATGCAGGCAATCCCCAAGTCTCCAACTCGAGCTCTGGGTCGATTTGTGCTTGGTCCCAGGCAGCAGGAGTTACCCTTTGGAAGTTTAAACTTCCCGGACTATCAGATCTGCCGGCCAGGATTTCTACAGGACCCTGATCCCTACCTCCTGTTGTACGTCCAGTCTCCAAGGATCCAGAGATTGGGAACTTTGGCATAAACACTTGAGGTGAGTAAGCCTCAGAAGTTTGTGTTGAACTGGTCCAAGGTTTATGTGTTTCTGAGAAATAAGTAGCACATAGTTATTAATCTCACTCAGAGCTTCTCAGACAAGGGCTGTTGAGGGAGTATGACATTCCTTTGATGAAGTGGTGGTATATCTTAAAGTCTATCGAGTGGAGAAGACAGAGGAAGTTAGATTTGATTTCTTACTTATCACTGGGATTGGAACCTCGACACTGACACTAGAGCCTTCAGCCTGAGCACTAACAGACCATGGTTTACACGGCAGGCTGATTCGTAACCTGCAGGGTTTTGTTCAAGGCTCAGTTTGAAAAGGGATAGCCTAGTGTTATTATGGCTAGAATATTCATCCAGGGACCCAAGTACTGCTCTGGCAGCTGGGTTAAAATCCCACCATGGTAGATGGTGGAATTTAAGTTCAATAAAAATCTGGAATTATGATGACCATGAATCCATTGTCAACTGTTGGGAAGACCCCATGTGAAGGAAAACTGCCATCCTTACCTGGTCTGGATTACATGTGACTCCAGACCCACAGTAATGTGGTTGACTCCTAATTGCCCCCTGGGGGAATGGGAAGCAACACCCATGAAACACCTTCACTGTGCAAATGAATGAAAACAAATGCAGGATGGTGCTGACGCTGTGACGGAAACTGAGACACGGTATCGATGGGGGGGGGGGGGGGTGAAAAGCTGCATCCCAGAATGCACTACAAACGCCCTCATGGAGGTGGCCATATTGGGAAGAGAGTAAGCTTCACTTTTCCATGGAAATCCCTGTGCCAACACACTGCTGGACTGCTCCATGACCTTTGACATTGAGCACAGGTGTTCTGCTGTTTCCCAATGCACCCAGCATGCACTTGTGTACAGGTAGCAGCCATCTTCTGTCAGCCAAGTGAGCTCCTCACCTGATTACTCAGCAGCAGCACCAGCTAGTCAACTTACTTTCCTCTTGGCCTATTTGTTCCTGGACTTAGAGTCATAGAGATGTACAGCACAGAAAGAGACCCTTCGGTCCAACTCATCCACGCCGACCAGATATGGCTAACCTAATCCAATCCCATTTGTCAGCACCTGGCCCATATCCCTCCAAACCCTTCCTATTCATATACCCATCCAGATGCCTTTTAAATGTTGCAATTGTACCAGCCTCCACCACTTCCTCTGGCAGCCCATTCCATACACATACCACCCTCTGCGTGAAAAACTTGCCCTTTAGGTCCCTTTTATATCTTTCCCCTCTCACCCTAAACCTATGCCCCTCTAGTTCTGGACTCCCTGACCCCAGGGAAAAGACTTTGCCTATTTACCCTATCCATGCCCCTCATAATTTTGTAAACCTCTATAAGGTCACCCCTCAGCCTCCGAAACTCCAGGGAAAACAGCCCCAGCCTGTTCACCCTCTCCCTGTAGCTCAGATCCTCCAACCCTGGCAACATCCTTGTAAATCTTTTGAAAAAAATGAAGACAGGTTTAAAATCTGACAGGGTCATTGGATTAGAGAGAGGCACTTTCTGTCACCCTGTGTGAGACGGGTCATCAAGTGTCCCCCTGCCAGACTTTAGAAATATCAAGCTCCACAAATATATTCAACTGTGTGTAGTCACAGGGCAAGGCTCACTCTGTGTAATCATCTGTTACAATTCGAATTATTTTTAACTGCCCAGGCAAAGACACCCACATCCCGTGAATAAATAAAAGCAAAAAAAAAGTCCTCTTGAGGGAGGGAAGAATTGAAAAGTTTCTTTCTGTGCTTTTGGCCTACCTTCGTTCGACCAGCGAGGCCTGATGACTTCCGGGGCTTCAATATCAATGGTGGAAGGCATCCAATGAACATACACAGAGGCCACTGAGACAGAGCTCTGGGACTAACTATTTCCTGTGCTGGGGAATGTGTTCCCCCACATTGGCTGTTGCACAGAACTGGCTGTAACCTGAGCGATATTCATCTCATTCACGCTGTTGGGCTGACTCAGGTGCACTTATGAACGCTGGATGTTTACAACGGCAACAACACACATTTCTGTAAGGCCTTCAGTGTAATAAAACAGCCCAAAGGGTTCCATGGGAGCATTACAGGACAAAGTGAGTACTGAGTCATCTTGAACTATGGAGATATTTGTTTGGCTTTCTGCATATGGAACCTGAACCAGGGACATGAGTTTGATTCCCACCTCAGGTGACTGTCTGTGACCCCCCCCCCCCCCCCATGTCTGTGTGGGTTCCCTCCTGATGCTCCGGTTTCCTCCCACAGTCCAAAGATGTGCAGGTTAGGTGAACTGGCCATGGGAAATTGCCCATAGTGTTAGGTGCATTAGTCAGGGGTAAATATAGGGAATGAGTCTGGGTGGGTTACTCTTCGGAGGGCGGAGGGTCGGTATGGACTTGTTGGGCCAAATGGCCTGTTTCCTTTGTGTAGGGAATCTAATCTATGTTGCTGTTAGCGAGCATAAATGAGCTACATTGTAAGTTTTCCTGATCCCTACAGTGCGGAAACAAGTCCACACTGATCCTCCAAAGAGTAACCTTCCCAGACTCATTCCCCTACCCTATTGTCCTATATTAACCCCTGACTAATGCACCTAACCTACACATACCTGGTCACTATGGTCAATTTAGCATTGCCAGTTCACCTAACCTTCCTACAGTGCAGGAGCAAACCATTTGGCCCATCAAGCCCACACTAACCCTCCAAAGAGCATGCCCACCCAGACCCAGCCCCCTACCCTATACACTATGGCCAATCCACCTAACCGACACATCTTCAGACAGTGGGAGGAAACTCCACACAGACACAGGGAGAATGTGCAATCTCCACACCGCTAGTGACCCAAGGCTGGATTCGAACCCAGCTCCCTTGGGATGTGAGGCAGCAATGCTAACCATTGAGCCACCCCGTTACTTTCTCCATGACAGTGTCAATGTCAGCTTGACCAATCTCAGTCGATGTGGCAATCAGCACCCACTTCTGCAGTAGACATTGTTGTGATTGTTTGGAACTTGGCACTCTTGCAATGGTCCTGACGAGTGCGAAGCAATGACTTTCAATAACCTCTGTTACCAGCAGCGTTCAAATTCTGTCCCACCATTACTTGATGGAAGACAAACTACTTGCTCACTGTGAGGGGACTGTTCATTCAAGGAAACTTAAAAATGAAAGTTTCTCTGGGTGCTGAGAAATCCGAACTCTAATGAGGTGTTTTTGTTTCTTGACCATGAAGGTTTACTGCCCAGAAGCCGGACTAGTGGGGAATTCTCTGGTGGAGGGTATGTTGCAGGATGGTGGTGCAGTTGGACACTCCTTGGTTAACCACTTGGTGTTCAAACCACGCCATGTTATCTCTCACCCTCAATGAATACCAGTTTGACACCTTGTGTTTTTCTTCCTTCTTGTCTCATTTTCTTCCCCCTAGTGTTTTCTTCCTCCTTCTTTTTCTTATTTTTCTTTTCTTCCCTTCGACTCCCGGCCTTCAACGATGACTCCCGACCTCCGGGAGTGATGATCCTGGGGCTCCGGCGATGACTACCAGACTGGTGCAATGGCCTCCCGTACTGGACAGACACTCCGGCGCAGTAGCCTCTGGGTGTGACGTGACAACCTTCTGGCCTCCCTGCATTGTCATGGCGACCTCCCGGTCTGGCGCGGTGGCATCTTGCAGCGGCCTCCTGGCACGCCGTGGCGTGTCCCCGGCACAGTGTGGCGCCAGGGCCTGTTGTAGAATTGAAGCGGTGTGCCACTGTGATGGGGCACTGTATTTCTGTCACAAATCCTGTAACTAAAGAAGCTGTGCCTAGGTATGTCTGTATGTAAACTGACACTGTAATTAGCCGTGTGTGAACTATTCACTACACTCATTGGGTATATGTGACAATAAAGGCTATGTGAGGGGCATCTGGGTTTGTGGGGACCGTCTGGATGCTGGGGAATAGTGATCACAGTTTACTGGCAGCAGGAGTGGGGGGCCGGGACAGGCCATATACCCCATCAGTGGGGAAGGCAGTGTGTTGCAGGGGCAGAGTCCTGCTATGGTTAAAGCTGGTGAAATATGAGCTCTCCTGCCTCTTTTTGATTTGATTTAATATTGTCACATGCACCTAGGTACAGTGAAAAGTATTGTTTTGCCCGCAGTACAGGCAGAGTATACCATACACATTATGGTAGAGCAGAGCGAGGAATACAATGTTAGGGAAGGTGCACAGAGACCGAGGTCAACATTAAATTTAAAAGTTGAGATGTCCATTTAGAAGTCTGATAACATGGGGAAGAAGCTGTCCTTGAATCTGTTGGCCCATGTGCTTAAGTTTTTATATCTTCTGCCCGATGAAGAGATTATAACCGGGAAGGGAGGAGTCTTTGATGATGACGGCTGCCCTCCCGAAGGCAGTGGGAAGAGTAGTTGGAGGTCATGGATGGAGGTCTGGTTTGCGTGATGGGACTGGGCTGTGTATAACATTGAAGCAGCCAACCTGGGAGCAGGTCAATTGAATCCAGTGTCCTGCGTCCGATGAAGTTGGAAGAGGGTTTGTGGGTGTTGTGCTGGGTCTCAGTTTAGGATTTTTCAAAACGTTAAGATCCCCTTGACCCCAACCCATTTATTCTTTGGAGGACTATGATCTCCCCCATTGTTCCTCGAGGTTAGCTTTGAGTGCTGGCCGTGGCACTGCCTGGTCAAGATGAAACAGCTTCTCATTATCCCTTTAGCAAACTCTAAGGAGCAATCGTATCTCTACCTCAGTGACAACACAAGGCCAGTTTTGCGATCTCTGTTTGTAATCTGGATCTCCACTTGCTCTCCGTATTTTTGGATCCGGTTTTAGGAGACACCTGTCACAGGAATCTGAAAACTCGATAACCTCTCTTCAGTAAAGCAGTGACAGTTGGATCTCTCCAGTGACGTGTGACGCCACACCACAACTCAGAGCATTCCATGAGGACCATAAACACCTGGGTTGGAATTCTGCCTTGGGAATCCAGATCGACTCGAGTTGACCTCCACAAACTGGAAGAATGAACAATGAGAGATGTTGGGAACGACGTGCCTAAGCTTCCAACAGATGCATCAGGCAGGATGGGAGGCTAACCGATTCAATGGGTGTCAAACTGGTATTCATTGAGGGTGAGAGTTAACATGGAGTGGTTTGAACACCAAGTGGTTAACCAAGGAAAACTGTTTGGTTGGCCACTTTATTCCAACTCACCACCAAATCACCCATTTGACTCCTTAAACAAACAGGTTCCAGGCAACACCCACCAACGAAGGGTGGAAAGTACAGAGGAACTAAATCAAAATCGTGTTGGAGAGGGGAATAATGGGTTTCAGGCCCCATCCGTGCCCACCTCCGTCTTGAGGGGATTGGTGCGTTCCCTCGATAAAGCAACAACATAACCAAAGGCAGGCAAGATTGTGTGGGACTACGAACGCGACTGCTGTGACCCATTGCTGGATAATTCGATGTTACTGGCTACAAAGTGGATTGGCTCCTGCTGAGCACCAACAACAAGCTGCATTTTTATAGCCCCCCCCCCCCTTTTAAAAATTGTGAAACGTTTCAAGCTGCTCGCTGGATCATCGTCAAACCATGTTTAACTCTGTGAACGTACGAGGAGATGGTCGGGCAGGGGGTTGTGGGAAAAGAGGCAGGTTTGAAGGGATCTCTTCGGTGGGGGTGGGGTGAGAGGAGTTTAGGAGAGGTTTAGTGAGTGAGCTCCACGGCTGCTGCTGGAGATGTGAACAAAATGGAGGAAATGCAAGAAAGATTAGATTAGATTAGATTAGATTAGATTACTTACAGTGTGGAAACAGGCCATTCGGCCCAACAAGTCCACACCGCCCCGCCGAAGCGCAACCCACCCATACCCCTACATTTATCCCTTGCCTAACACTACGGGCAATTTAGCATGGCCAATTCACCTGACCTGTACATCTTTGGACTGTGGGAGGAAACTGGAGGTTACCGATGGAGGCTCAGGGGGAGAATGTGTAAATGTCACACAGACAGCCAGCTGAGGGTGGAATTGAAGCTGGGGTCCCTGGTGCTGTGAGCCACCCTAGCTTGTAAGGGAGCCGAAATAGATCATTAAGTCAGGACTTCTTTCAAGGAGGAGTAAGTGAGGACTGCAGATGCTGGAGACCAGAGTTGAAGAAGGGCTTATGCCCGAAACGTCGATTCTCCTGCTCCTCGGATGCTGCCTGACCTGCTGTGATTTTCCAGCATCACATTTTTCAACTCTGGACCTCTTTCAAGTCAGCACACGTGTTTTCGGAATTACAGTTGACAAGGAGTGAGAACGAAGAGCCATTGGAATTCAGTGGTGAAACCTTTCATCAGGAAACGATTGGAGATCTAGAATGTCAGACATCTCACTTAAAATGTCCATTTCTATACTTCATTTCAGTTTTTTTTAAAAAACAACACTACTGTAAAGATCCTACGTGACCTTGGACTATCTTCAACCTTCGAAGAGAGCGATTGATTTTGGAGTGAGAGTTTCCGATGTCGAATGTCTCTGCCGATTGTAGAGAGTCAGGAACAGAACCTGGTTTGAACAGCAGGAGCGTGTTCGGGCAGTGAACCAGACCTGGCCGTTTCCAGGGCAGCATTGTCAGGTGGCAGAACACAGGAGCTGCATGTGCACCACACAGACTGTCTCTACAGGGGGATGGAGATCTCCTGCAGCCCATTCTGAGGCCCTGAGGCCCATTGCCAACCCCCAGGTCCCGGCCAACCACTGCAAGGGATTCTGGGGAATAGGGCAGTGTGGGAAATTACCTGGCGGGAAGGGGAGGGAGAGGGAATTGTGGGGCCGATATAGAAAATGCATCAAAGTGTTGCATTTAATAAGCAATGAGCCCAGAACCTAAGACACCGAACCCACAAATAATTCGCTTTAAAACATCCTCCCTGTCCGCGGGATCCATTCAACGAACTCCCTCTCTCTGCATGTCTTTCAGCCTCAGGACTACAGGCACCTCCTTCAAGAAGTATTCGATGTTTAAGCAGCTCAGGAGCTTCGGCGTTTACCTGTCACAGGAGTCTGCTCGCCTTGCAAAAAATAACCGGTTACTTGGGATTCATCAAACAGTCCATTTCTATTGTTTTTGCCCTGAAGGGAAATGAATAAGAAACACGATAGAAGCGCACAGCTCGAACAACTGTTTGAGTAACCAGTGATCTGAACACCAGCTGGGAAGGTACCTCTGCAATGGCGTCGGTGTGTTATTGAGAGACGCTGCTCAAGGACGTGCTGAGAGTGTAATCGGTCCTGGGCAGAAGTTTGCCATGGGCAGTAGTGAGTTCAGAATCCCCCACTACGTCCTCAATGGTCTTATTTTCCAACTGATCAGATTTGAAGTGCTACTGAATGACTGATGTCAGTAGGCCGAACCCTAATCTTACCCTCACAGCCTGTTTGCTGCCCTGCCCTAACTGAGATGTGGAATATGCCTGTGAGCACTTACATTGTCACCTTTGGTGTGAATTTGCCTCCAGTTGGGTAGTTAATCTGATGTGGCAATGTTTTTGTTACTCCCTCATAAAATAAGAAACTAGGGATGGATATTGTAGTACTGAAGAATCCAAAAGAGATTTAATACAGCTAGCTAATATATATGACGATTCCGTTCCAAGTGTCTGGGCCAATATTAACCTGAGGTTAAAGTGTTAGATTATCCAGAGCACTGTGCTTTCACTGGAGTATGTAAAGACCATTTCTTTATATTTTTCAGTATTTTTAGTTGTGGACTGAAATGATTATTTAAAAAATCAAGTAATGCTGAAGGATTCCTGTAGTTTTTGAAAACAAGTCACCTGACCCTCATTGTAAGTACTGTTTACACAGCTGCAGGTTCAAGCAGGAGTAGATAGTGCGCAGATGAGCTGGAGCCCTGGGCCGTGGACAAATGTGGATCCAGTTAGTGACAAAAAAGTGATTGGTCTGTGGACTAATAATGTTGAAAAATGTGGTGCTGGAAAAACACAGCAGGTCAGGCAGCATCCGAGGAGCAGGAGAATCAACGTTTCGGGCAAGAGCCCTTCATCAGGAATGAGGCTGGGAGCCTCGAGAACCGAGAGATAAATGGGAGGGGGTGGGGGGTGGGGGTGGGGTGGGGGAAGGTAGCTGGGAGTGTGATAGGTGGATGGGGGGGGGGGGTAAAGGTGATAGGTCGGTGGTGCACATATATGGGAAGGAAGATTGACAGGTGGGACAGGCCATGGGGACAGTGCCGAGCGGGTTGGTACTGGGGTTGGTGTGGAGTAGCCTGTTGTGATATACTACGGTAAAAGGCTAATGTGTATCGGCACAAATACTCAAGGGTATTGACAATATTTGTTGGATTGGAGGACCGAACTCCATGCTGGATTACCACAAAATCTCGTCACTTGAGCAATGTTGGTTGGGGGTGACAGGTTAGCCCAGCAGTCTGAGACCACCAGGAGTACCTAACCATCTGCCATTACATTGTCACAATCCGAATGAATTCATACCTCTTGAATGACTGAAGGCAAGTCAAGAAGCCCCCTTTGTCTCTGAGTGAACTAGGATTGTTTTCCTGGCTGGAGAGGTCAAACCAACGATGACCGAACTGGTCTCGTTCCCCTGGATTGTGATCAGCAGGTCAGGCAGCATCCGAGGAGCAGGAGAATCGACGTTTCGGGCAACAGCCCTTCATCAGGAATGAGGCTCAGGATTCTTCCTGACCTGCTGTGCTTTTCCAGCACAACATTCTCGACTACTGAACTGCCTTCCCAGTCTTTCCCTCCACCCATAACACCCATATCTGTCTGTGTTTCTCTGTGTGTGTGTGTGTGTGTGTGTCTGTGTGTGTGTGTGTGTGTGTGTATATGTGTGTGTGTGTGTGTCTGTCTGTGTGTGTGTGTCTGTCTGTGTGTGTGTGTATCTGTGTGTGTGTCTGTGTGTGTGTGTGTGTCTATGTGTGTGTATCTGTGTGTGTGTCTGTGTGTGTATCTGTGTGTGTCTGTGTGTGTGTGTGTCTATGTGTGTGTGTGTCTGTGTGTGTGTGTGTCTATGTGTGTGCATCTGTGTGTGTCTGTGTGTGTGTGTGTGTCTGTGTGTATGTGTGTCTGTGTGTGTGTGTATCTGTGTGTGTGTATCTGTGTGTGTGTGTCTGTGTGTGTGTGTGTGTGTGTGTGTGTGTGTAGAGGGGGTGTTTATAAATTTGTTAGAATTTAACTACCAATGGTTCAGCCACAGTTGATTCACTTGTAAGAAATGATACTAAACCCATGTTGTGCTTTCTGTCAGTCTGGATCAAAAAGACAAATACATCAGGGAATTTCTGGGTACTTTTAAAAATCTTTAACTTCTATGAGGAGTGCAGGAAAATCCTAGCTTAACTTCCTAGACCCTACCTCTCGAGAGAATTGTCCTTCAAGCGATCTGAGGTAAAAGGGGAAATAAGATCCTCAGGTCATATGCTGATGGCATGACTACCTCTGAAAGGTACCCTGGCATACTGACCATGAGGCACAATTGGGGCCTGAAAAGGGCAATATCCAACTGGTCCACCACCACTCTCCCACCCTTCATCTGTCTGATGTGTGGGTAACATCTCTCAATGCCAATACGGCTGATCTGAACCACTCTCTATTGTTGCTTAGCAAACTGGGGTCATTCAAAGTACAAGGAAAATAAAACGCGATGGACCACTCTGCTCTGACCAGGACATTTAGTTAGGACACGGTAAATCAGGTATCACATGGGTCAGGTAGTGATTGAGGTTTGGAGTCAAGCCGTAAGTAACTGAGACTGGACAGCACAGTGGTTCAGTGGTTAGCACTGCTGCCTTATAGTGCAAGGTACCCAGGTTTGATCTATACAGCACAGTGGTTCAGCGGTTAGCACTGCTGCCTTATAGTGCAAGGTACCCAGGTTTGATCTGGACAGCACAGTGGTTCAGCGGTTAGCACTGCTGCCTTATAGTGCAAGGTACCCAGGTTTGATTCCACCCTCGGGTGACTGTGTGGGATTTGCGTGTTCTCCCCGTGTCTGTCTGGGTTTCCTCCCACAATCCAAAGGTGTGCAGGTGAGATGGATTGGGCCATGTTCAATAGCCCACAGTCTCCTGGGATGTGCAGGCTAGCTGGGTTTGCTATGGGAAATGTAGGGTGGGATGTTCCAGTGTGGACTTAATGGGCTGAATGGCGTGTTCCCACACTGTGGGAAACGGGCTGTTAGTTAGGGTTTATGAAAGATGTGAATTGTCATTGAAGTGTTCAGTGTTGCTGAATGAAAAGGATGCTGACACGAGGTCAGGAAAGGGAACCGGCACAGGATGCTGCAGAACTTGTTTGTGAGTGGGTTGGGCTGTGGAAAACTCCGACAATTCTGAGGATGCCGCAGGGTCTCATAAGACTCGATGTGTGAGCCCTTCAACTGTGGGGGCAATGAGATTGTGACATGTGGAACCCTGGAGACTCATTCCGATAGTGTCCAGCCTGTGAAAGCCTAGACCCTTGTGTGTGATTGTTGGCAGAGAGCAGGGGACAGTACTCAGATAGATCAGATATTCTTCATTAGATTACATTGACTGAAGCACAGCACTGCAGACAGAACCTAACCGAGAGAAGGGAAAAGGGGGAGATTGACCTGACTGGAAATGACACCCAACATCTGAATGACAGCAGAAAGGTTTACGTTTTGATCCAAAGACCAGGTCCCTACACAGCTCTCACAGTAAGTGGCTCGCCTAAAGGCACAGGTCTGTTAGCTGAAGGAGAGCAGGGTTCCTGGCTGGCTGAAAGCTCTGTGATTGGATGGTCCCACTGATGCTCCTGTTATCGCACATGTGCCTCACGGGCCAGGGATGCGATGTCCAAACCGAGGACCCCCTGCAGAGGTATCCCCTGGTCCCTGGAACTAAAGAGCAACTGATCACAATCCAGGGGAACGAGACTAGTTCGGTCATCGTTGGTTTGACCTCTCCAGTCAGGAAAACAATCCTAGTTCACTCAGAGACAAAGCGGGCTTCTTGACTTGCCTTCAGTCATTCAAGAGGTATGAATTCATTCGGATTGTGACAATGTAATGGCAGATGGTTAGGTACTCCTGGTGGTCTCAGACTGCTGGGCTAACCTGTCACCCCCAACCAACGTTGCTCAAGTGACGAGATTTTGTGGTAATCCAGCATGGAGTTCGGTCCTCCAATCCGACAAATATTGTCAATACCCTTGAGTATTTGTGCCGATACACATTAGCCTTTTACCGTAGTATATCACAACAGGCTACTCCACACCAACCCCAGTACCAACCCGCTCAGCACTGTCCCCATGGCCTGTCCCACCTGTCAATCTTCCTTCCCATATATGTGCACCACCGACCTATCACCTTTACCCCCCCGCCCATCCACCTATCACACTCCCAGCTACCTTCCCCCACCCCACCCCCACCCCCCTCACCCCCTCCCATTTATCTCTTGCTTCTCGAGGCTCCCAGCCTCATTCCTGATGAAGGGCTCTTGCCCGAACCGTCGATTCCCCTGCTCCTCGGATGCTGCCTGACCTGCTGCGCTTTTCCAGCAACACACTCTCAACTTTGATCATCCCTGTACTGACAACAGTAAAACATCCCCCTGCAGATGTTATAATCAATAACTACTGTATATCTTAGAGTGACTCTCAGCTTGAGAAGTTAATAATTTAATAACGTTGGACTTAGGTGCAGAAGAACGCAATTCAGCCTCTTGAACGGTGGCTCAGTGGTTAGCACTGCTGCCTCACATCACCAGGGTCCCAGGTTCGATTCCAGTCTCGGGTGACTGTCCATGTGGAGTTTGCACACTCTCCCCGCGTCTGTGTGGGTTTCCTCCCCCAGTCCAAAGATCTGCAGGCTAGATGGATTAGCCATGGGAAACACAGGGTTACAGGGATGGGGTGGATCTGTGTGGGATGGTCGGTGTGGACTTGATGGGCTGAGTGGCGTGCTTCCACATGGTGGGCGTTCTACAATCTATAACCTGCTCGGCCATTCTGTAACATCATGGCTGATTAGCTGGCCTTAACTCCACCCCCCCCCACCCCCACTTGTCTCCCATAAACCTTCATTCCCCCCAATCAAAACTCTTAATAAATCAGCCCTGAATATAATCAGGGTCCCAGCCCAGCTTCTAATGTAGCGAGTTGGAAAAGTGTATGACCCTATGAGAGACAAGATACCTCATTCTCAAACGGGAGTCTCCCTTGGATGCTCAATTCACACTTCACCCAAGTTTGCCTCTTGGTTTATGACATTAGCTGGACTCATTGATAAGAGTGCAACATTCAAAACCTCCCAAGCCATTCGGAAAGCACAGAGTCATTGGCGAGAGAAGCTTGGGTAACGCCAGCAGTGGGAATGGGGCCACAAGCCCTCAGTTCCCCACACAATGACTTTGGGCCCCGTCCCCGTTGAGCTGCCAAGAGAAACAACAGGCAAAACATGACTGAGGATAAATCCCCAGCCAGATCCCACCAGCTGTAGGACAAATGGGGGATAGAGGTGGCTCAGTCAGCAGCTCAGGGTGGTTGTGGAGGGAGGGGAGAGGACTGGGAGTAGCGAAGGATGAGATGGTAGGTCATGCTGGAAGGTGAGTTGTGGAATAGTTTCGTATTCAGGTGAGCCTGCTTTTTAAAACATTAACCTTATTGCTTTCATCTACTGCATCCGTTGCACCCGATGTGGTCTCCTCTACAGCGGGATGACAGGATGCCTTATTGCGGATCATTCCAGAGAACATCTCTGGGACACCCGCACCCACCAACCCCACCACCCCATGGTTAAACACTTCAACTCCTCCCCCACCCACTCTGTCAAGGACATGTAGGTTCTGGGCCGCCTCCACCGCCAAACTGTTACCATCTGTCGCCTGGAGGAGGAACCCCTTATATTCCACCTTGGGACCCTGCAACCACACGGGATAAATGTGGATTTCAACAGCTTCCTCATTTCCCCTCCCCCCACATTATCCCAGTCCCAAGCCTCCAACTCGGCACCGCCCTCCGGACCCGTCCATCACTGCCCCCTCAGATCTATCACCTTCTCCCTCACCTTCATCCACCTATCGCTTTCCCAACTACCTTCCCCCCCCCGCCCCGCCCCCCCCCCCCCCCCAAACTCACCCACCTCCCATTTATCTCTCATCCCCCCCCAGCCCACACGCCTCATTCCTGATGAAGGGCTTATGCCTGAAACATCGACTCTCCTGCCCCTCAGATGCTGCCTGACCTGCTGGTCTTTTCCAGTATCACACTCTCAACCTTTTTGTTGTGGTCTAACTGGAAAGTTTCAAAGGGACCTGAAGGGCAACATTTTCACACAGAGGGCAGTGTGAGTGTGAGTCTGTGCGTGTGTGTCAGTGTGAGTGTGTGTGAGTGTGTGTGTGTCTGTGTGTGTGTGTCAGTGAGAGTGTGTGTGTGTCTGTGTGTGTGTGTCAGTGTGAGTGTGTCAGTGAGAGTGTGTGTGTGTCTGTGTGTGTGTGTCAGTGTGAGTGTGTGTGAGTGTGTGTGTGTCTGTGTGTGTGTGTCAGTGAGAGTGCGTGTGTGTCTGTGTGTGTGTGTCAGTGTGAGTGTGTCAGTGTGAGTGTGTCAGTGTGTGTGTGTCAGTGTGAGTGTGTGTCTGTGTGAGTGTGTGTGAGTGTGAGTGTGTGTGAGTGTGTGCATGTGTCTGTGTGAGTCTGTGCGTGTGTGTCTGTGTGTGTGTGTCAGTGTGTGTGTGTGTCTGTGAGAGTGTGTGTGTGTGTCAGTGTGAGTGTGTGTGTGTGTCAGTGTGAGTGTGTGTCTGTGTGTGTCTGTGAGAGTGTGTGTGTGTGTCAGTGTGAGTGTGTGTGTCAGTGTGAGTGTGTGTGAGTGTGTGTGTGAGTCTGTGTGTGTGTCTGTGTGTGTGTCAGTGTGAGTGTGTGTGTGTGTGTCAGTGTGAATGTGTGTGAGTGTCTGTGTGTGTGTGTCAGTGTGAGTGTGCGTGTGTGTGTGTGTCAGTGTGACTGTGTGTGTGTGTCAGTGTGAGTGTGTGTGAGTGTGTGTGTGTCTGTGTGTCTGTCTGTGAGACTGTGTGTGTGTCTGTGTGAGCCTGTGCGTGTGTGTCTGTGTGTGTGTGTCAGTGTGTGTGTGTGTGTCTGTGAGAGTGTGCATGTGTCTGTGTGAGTCTGTGTGTGTGTCTGTGTGTGTGTGTCAATGTGAGTGTGTGTGTGTCTGTGCGTGTCAGTATGAGTGTTTGTGAGTGTGTGTGTGTCTGTGTGTGTGTCAATGTGAGTGTGTGAGTGAGTGTGTGTGTGTGAGTGTGTGTGTGTCTGTCTGTGAGAGTGTGTGTGTGTCTGTGTGAGTCTGTGCGTGTGTCTGTGTGTGTCTGTGTGTGTGTCAGTGTG
>NC_092760.1:11998417-12148417 GCF_047496795.1 Chiloscyllium punctatum | reverse complement strand
AAAAAACAATGACGTGCATTGCTATAGCACCTTTCGCAATGTTACAACAATGAAGTCCTTCCGCTTGGAATACCGTGCGCAGTTCCGGTCGCCACACGGCCGGAAGGACGTGGATGCTGTAGAGACGGTGCAGAGAAAGTTTGCTTGGTCAAGGAGGGGTTTCAGTGGCAAGGTCAGGTTGGATAAACTCGGATTGTTTTCACAGGGAGGCTGAGGGACCGACCTGATGGAGGGCTACTGAAATAATGAGGGACGGAGACAGGGTGGCCAACCACACACCTTTTGTTTCCCAGGGTGGAAAGGTCAATGACAAGAGAGCACAGGTTCAAGGTGAGGGGGGTGGGGGATGTTTCGGGGGGCGAAGTGTGGGGAAAATATTTCACCCAGATGGTAGGTGAGGGCCTGAAACATGCCACCAGTGGGGGGGGGTGGTGGAAGCTGGCACATTGGCAATGTTTAAGACATGTCTTGATCGACACATGAACGGGAGGTGAAACAGAGGGATAGAAACCAGTATGGACAATCAGTCGTGGGGTCTAAATGAGGTGTAGACACAGCGCAGGTTTGGTGGGCCGAAGGGCCTGTTTCTGTGCTGTATTGTAACTCTCTGAGATCTAAGATCTGGAAATCTCTCCCTAAGTCTCTTTCTCCCTCGCTTGGTGTCTGCCTGACAGCTTACCCCTTTGTCTGAGCTTTCAATCGCCTGGTTATGTCAACTTTTGCCTGATAATGTCTCCTGTGAAATACCTTGAGATGTTTTCCTAGGTTGAAGGCGCTTTGTAAATGCAGGTTGCTGTGGGTTGTTGGTGCATTTTGTAATCCCCTTGTCAATCACCAGCAACAATTCAGTCCAGCTCATGCTCACCTGTAACTTGCTTGACATTTATTGGCGAAGACTTTTCATTGTGTTCCATTCTGGTCACCACATCACAGGAAGGATGTGGAGACTTTGGAAAGGGTCCAGGTTTACCAGGATACGGCCTGGATTAGTGGGCCTGAGCTATAGGGAGAGGCCCTCACGTTGTTTCCCCTGGAGCAGCTGAGGGAGCAGACATAAAATTATGAGATCGATGCATAGGGTTGATGCTCAGAATCTTTTCCTCTGGAGTTCAACTGTCTAATAGTAGAGGGGTTACAAATGTGTTGCTGGAAAAGCGCAGCAGGTCAGGCAGCATCCAAGGAGCAGGAGAATCGACGTTTCGGGCATAAGCCCTTCTTCAGGAATGAGGAAAGTGTGTCCAGCAGGCTAAGATAAAAGGTAGGGAGGAGGGACTTGGGGGAGGGGCCATTGTGAATGTGATAGGTGGAAGGAGGTCAAGGTGAGGGTGATAGGCCAGAGGAGAGGGTAGGGGTGGAGAGGTCAGGAAGAAGATTGCAGGTCAAGAGGGCGGTGTTGAGTCTGAGGGTTGGGACTGAGAAAAGGTGGGGGAGGGGAAATGAGGAAGCTGGAGAAAACTGAGTTCATCCCTTTGTGGTTGGAGGGTTCCTAGGCGGAAGATGAGGCGCTCTTCCTCCAGGCGTCGTGTGGGCAGGGTCTGGCGATGGAGGAGTCCAAGGACCTGCATGTCCTTGGTGGAGTGGGAGGGAGAGTTAAAGTGTTGAGCCATGGGGTGGTTGGGTTGGTTGGTCCGGGTGTCCCAGAGGTGTTCTCTGAAACGTTCCGCAAGTAGGCGGCCTGTGTCCCCAATATAGAGGAGGCCACATCGGGTGCAGCGGATGCAATAAATGATGTGTGTGGAGGTGCAGGTGAATTTGCGACGGATATGGAAGGATCCCTTGGGGCCTTGGAGGGAGGTGAGGGGGGAGGTGTGGATGCAAGTTTTGCATTTCTTGCGGTTGCAGGGGAAGGTGCCGGGAGTGGAGGTTGGGTTGGTAGGGGGTGTGGACCTGACGAGGGAGTCACGAAGGGAGTGGTCTCTCCTGAATGCTGATAGGGGAGGGGAGGGAAACATATCCCTGGTCGTGGGATCTGTTTGGAGGTGACGGAAATGACGGAGGATGATACGATGTATCCGGAGGTTGGTGGGGTGGTAGGTGAGGACCACCTTCTACTAATTTTCTTGGCCTATTTACTGCATCCGCTGCACCCGATGTGGCCTCCTCTATATTGGGGAGACAGGCCGCCTACTTGCGGAACGTTTCAGAGAACACCTCTGGGACACCCGGACCAACCAACCCAACCGCCCCATGGCTCAACACTTCAACTCCCCCTCACACTCCACCAAGGACATGCAGGTCCTTGGCCTCCTCCATCACCAGACCCTGACCACACGACGGTTGGAGGAAGAGCGCCTCATCTTCCGCCTAGGAACCCTCCAACCACAAGATTTCTCCAGCTTCCTCATTTCCCCTCCCCCACCTTTTCTCAGTCCCAACCCTCGGACTCAGCACCGCCCTCTTGACCTGCAATCTTCATCCTGACCTCTCTGCCCCCAACCCCACTCCGGCCTATCGCCCTCACCTTAACCTCCTTCCACCTATCGCATTCCCAACGCCCCTCCCCCAAGTCCCTCCTCCCTACCTTTTATCTTAGCCTGCTGGACACACTTTCCTCATTCCTGAAGAAGGGCTGATGCCCGAAACATCGATTCTCCTGCTCCTCGGATGCTGCCTGACCTGCTGCGCTTTTCCAGTAACACATTTTTCAGCTCTGATCTCCAGCATCTGCAGTCCTCACTTTCTCCTAATAGTAGAGGGGGTTTGCATTTAAAGTGGGGGGGGGGGGGGGGGTAAGTTCAAAAGCAAGTTTGTTTTTTCTCAGAGGGTGGTCGGAGTCTGGAATGTGCTGTCAGGGGTGGTGGGGGAAGTAGGTATAATCAGAACATTTAAGGGGCTTTTAGATAAGCACATGGATATGCAAGGAATGATGGGATATGGAGCAAGGACCGGCAGAAGGGATTCATTTAATGTGGCATCATGGTCGGCACAACATTGTGGGCCGAAGGGCCTGTTCCTGTGCTGTACTGTTCGATGGTTTTCCTTGTTTTCCTTTCATCTCCTGTCAACACATAACAGTCCTGTTGTGCTGCCAAAGTAGACTGAGAGTTTTTGAGCAAAAGATTAAACTGATTTAGAAACATCCTCTCATTTTTCCACGAGGCTGCATGAGGGAGTAAGGCTATGTGACGTTATGATGGTGGGTAATGTATACTGTCAGCCTTCCTCACCCATAGCACATCGCCCCCTCAGTTCCGAACTCTATCCAGTGTTTGACCCTGGCCTCCCTGATTCATTAGCAAGTTACTAACAGCTCTGTTTTAATCCAGTGCCCTTCCGTTATCTCTCCTGCTCTGACTCATGCCGGGGAATAATGTCAAGAGCCTCCAGTACGTCAACAAAGCAACCATCCTTTAACTGAGTAGAGTAAGCACAGTGACCGAGCTGTTGACTTTGTGCAGTAATGGAATATCAGTAACGGCACTTCAGCTGTCCATTTTAAACAGGGCAATTATTTTATTTAGACAAACATGAGGGATGACATTGTGTGTGGGTGAGAAACTGACAGCTTCTGCTAATGTTCTTGGCCTAGATATGGCTCCGTGTCTG
Source organism: Chiloscyllium punctatum (assembly GCF_047496795.1). Lineage (NCBI taxonomy): Eukaryota > Metazoa > Chordata > Chondrichthyes > Orectolobiformes > Hemiscylliidae > Chiloscyllium > Chiloscyllium punctatum. The sequence goes on along the minus strand of NC_092760.1, from coordinate 12,144,871 downwards.
ACTGATGCATTGTTTAAAACGGTGATGAAGCACACCCCCTTCTCTGACTAATAGCATGGAATTTCATTCTCTTTAGCAGAGTAAAGGAGACTTATTGCCTAACAGTTTGGATTTCCCACATGTTCACAAGGATAAACACTACAGCTGGACAGGTTCCACTCACTCAGGTTACTGTACTGTAAGCACAACATTTATACTTCTTGATCAGAGAGGTTAAAAACTTGTGTTCTCTAATTGTGGAATTCCTAATATCGGATAATCCCTTTGTCTCTTTCCTTCCAGGAAAGAAATAGTCTGCTGTAGGGATTGATAGATGGATGCTTTCTGAGAACTTCCGTGATGCTAATGAAAACCAGGCAAGCAACCCAGCCTTCAAAGACTGGGTTACACGATACTCACTGCCCAATGACTAACTGGGGCTGTTCACGATCCGGTCAGATCGAAGCATCACCTTACTTCAGTTCCAAGCCACGGCTGATCCCCCTGTGCTGGTGTCCAGAAATCCCATTAACTCTTCAACGTGCACCTGTGATTCCTGGCGTTCCCGTTGTTACGGAAAGGTCCTGAATTGTCTTCATTCTCAGCAGCTGGTCCTCATGAGCTGGGCGTTCCTCCAGATCCCATTGGAATGCCGCCTGCATTTGAGCCGGTTGGTGTCCTGGGCTGCAGGCCTTCGTGGAGCTAGAAACCTTTCTTGTTTAAAAAAAAATCCCGCGAGTTTCCTTCTTAACATGGTAAAACTTTACAGGAGCACGAATATTTGACAGTGGGCTTTGATGAACTGCTGTGAGGGTGAATGACAAAGGCCAGTCACCCAATTACATCGAATGAGTCCCTTAAAGAAAGGGATGGGAAGGTTGGGCAGAATATCAGAGCCATACTCGGTGCTGGTGACGCCACACCTGGAGTACTGTGTGCAGATTTTGGGCTCCTTACTTTGAGAAAGGACGTACTGGCACTGGAGGGGGCACAGAGGAGGTTCACTAGGTTGCTTCCAGAGTTTGGGGGGGGGTTGGTTCATCAGGAGAGACTGAGTCGATTGGGATTATACTCATTAGAATTTAAAAGAATGAGGGAGGTTTTGGAGAAACGTGCAATTATGAAAGGGAAGAGATCAGATAGAAGCAGGGGTGGGGGGGGTTGTTCTCACTGAAACGAGAATGAGAAGGCACAGCCTCAAAATATGGGGGAGCAGATTTCGGACGGAGTTGGGGAGGAACTTGTTTCACCCAGAGCGTTGTGAATCTCTGGAATTCCCTGCCCACAGTTTGAGGCTGCCTCGTTGGATTATTTTTTAAGGGAAGGATCGATAGATTTTTTCAACAGTAAAGGAATTAAGGGCAGGTGGGGGGGGGGTAAGGGGAGCTGTGTCCAAGGGAAGATCAGCCGTGATGTTATTGAAGGGCAGAGTCGGCTCGATGGGCCAAATGGCCTACTCCCGCCCCCTATGTTCCAATGTTCTTAGTAATAGCTTTGCAATTGGAATTTGAAAATGCTCAAAAAAAGGTAAGGTCAGAGGGGATCTGAGTTCTTCTAGGTTGTCGGGACTGAGGAGGTGGTGCAGGGGGTGGATTTAACCACCAGGATACGAGTTGAAATTTGTAAAGGAGCAATGTAGATAGATCGAGGGAGATGGGTGTGGACCGCCAGTTCCAATGAAAGAACCCCCCCCCCCCAGCCTAAGCACAGTGAGCTGCTTCCTGTTATCATTAATTCGGATCTTCTGGACACAATCTGAGAGAGACCCAGAAGGAGACAACAAGATGCAGCTGATACTGTGCAAAGCAGAGGGAAAGACTGTCACGTTGGCTGTGAAACATTGAGCTGTGGTGAGGGCTGCTCTGTGCAAACAGAAGAGCGAGGTGGTGATTGGAGAAGCAAGGACTTGTCGAATCGGATACCTGCCTGGGACTACTCTAGACACCCAAGGGAAATGACGGGCAAATGCTATTTGAAGAGTTACACCGTTGTGGCGGGGTGAAGGAATGTGCTGGGCTAGAGTTCAAATTGCCAAGCGACATGTCTGCTGGCGCGAGAAATGGGTGGGCAAATACGTTCAACGGTGTGAGGTTTGTTCATGGCCTTCTTCAGTAAAACCCTTAAAGCATGAATCATCGTGTTCCATTACTTTATGTTATTTTCATTACTGTTGTCTTCTGAAAAGTATCACCCCCAATACAAGTATTTTCATTGTACAGGCCTTCCTCTGATGTTCATCGCAATAGCCAGGGTTCAGGAGAGCAGGCCAGCTCAGCTGGTAGCCACCCAGTTGGGTATCATTCACTGTCATTTAAACCTGGCACTATGACACAGTTGACCGAGTTGGCACCAAAGACCAGTGGCTGCAGTTATACCGGGCATTAAGAGCTGAAAATGTGTTGCTGGAAAAGCGCAGCAGGTCAGGCAGCATCCAAGGAGCAGGAGAATCGACGTTTCGGGCATCAGCCCTTCTTCAGGAATGAGGAAAGTGTGTCCAGCAGGCTAAGATAAAAGGTAGGGAGGAGGGACTTGGGGGAGGGGCGTTGGGAATGCGATAGGTGGAGGGAGGTCAAGGTGTGGGTGATAGGCCGGAGTGGGGTGGGGGCGGAGAGGTCAACTTACCTGGCATTAAGGTTCATCCTGCGACCTTCTCTCACCTTGTAGCTGCTGAAATCTAAGGGCTGCAGGAGAAGACAATGGGTGGATATGAGGAACCATAGCGGTTTCCAAACAAAGGAATAGCCGATAGATTCATCCCTGCTCTCTCATCTCCAATTCCCCTCCCACCGACGGTTCCAGGACTTTGTCCCACCAAGAGGATTGAGTTCTATGGTTGTGAACATCACCAGTTGGGAGTCTGTGCCATTATATACAAGCATCATCTTCCTCTCAGAAGCATAGGCTGTGCTTACCCGACACCTGGAAGTCTACCAATATCAGGGCAAGTATACCGACGCAGGAGGGAAGGGAGTGACCGCTGACATCGCCACACGATTCTTTCCATGACACACTGGGAGCAAAGGAACTCCAGGGGCACTGACAGGGTTCATACCTCCTGGGAATTCAGACAGGTTTGTTTGGTTCATAAAGGGGAGATCAGGGAGAGTGAGATCAGTGAGAGAGAGATCAGTGAGAGTGAGATCAGTGAGAGTGAGATCAGTGAGAGTGAGATCAGTGAGAGTGAGATCAGTGAGACTGAGATCAGGGAGAGTGAGATCAGTGAGAGAGAGATCAGTGAGAGTGAGATCAGTGAGAGAGAGATCAGTGAGAGAGAGATCAGTGAGAGAGAGATCAGAGAGAGAGAGATCAGTGAGAGAGAGATCAGTGAGAGAGAGATCAGAGAGAGAGAGATCAGTGAGAGAGAGATTAGTGAGAGAGGGATCAGTGAGAGTGAGATCAGTGACAGAGAGATCAGTGAGAGAGAGATCAGTGAGAGACAGAGATCAGTGAGAGTAAGATCAGTGACAGAGAGATCAGTGAGAGAGAGATTAGTGAGAGTGAGATTAGTGAGAGTGAGATCAGTGAGAGAGTGAGATCAGTGAGAGTGAGATCAGTGAGAGTGAGATTAGTGAGAGTGAGGTCAGTGAGAGAATGAGATCAGCGAGAGAGTGAGATCAGGGAGAGTGAGATCAGTGAGAGTGAGATCAGTGAGAGAGAGATCAGTGAGAGTGAGATTAGTGAGAGAGAGATCAGTGAGAGTGAGATCAGTGAGAGAGAGAGATCAGTGAGAGAGAGATCAGTGAGAGAGAGATCAGTGAGAGTGAGATCAGTGAGAGAGAGAGATCAGTGAGAGTGAGATCAGTGAGAGAGAGATCAGTGAGAGTGAGATCAGTGAGAGAGAGATCAGTGAGAGTGAGATCAGTGAGAGTGAGATCAGTGAGAGAGAGATCAGTGAGAGTGAGATCAGTGAGAGAGAGATCAGTCAGAGTGAGATTAGTGAGAGAGATCAGTGAGAGTGAGATCAGTGAGAGTGAGATTAGTGAGAGAGAGATCAGTGAGAATGAGATTAGTGAGAGAGAGATCAGTGAGAGTGCGATTAGTGAGAGAGAGATCAGTGAGAGTGAGATCAGTGAGAGAGAGATCAGTGAGAGTGAGAACAGTGAGATTGAGATCAGTGAGAGAGAGATCAGTGAGAGTGAGATCAGTGAGAGAGAGATCAGTGAGAGTGAGATCAGTGAGAGTGAGATTAGTGAGAGAGATCAGTGAGAGTGAGATCAGTGAGAGTGAGATCAGTGAGAGTGAGATTAGTGAGAGAGAGAGATCAGTGAGAGAGAGATCAGTGAGAGTGAAATCAGTGAGAGTGAGATTAGTGAGAGAGATCAGTGAGAGTGAGATCAGTGAGAGAGATCAGTGAGAGAGATCAGTGAGAGTGAGATTAGTGAGAGAGATCAGTGAGAGAGAGATCAGTGAGAGTGAGATCAGTGAGAGAGAGATCAGTGAGAATGAGATTAGTGAGAGAGAGATCAGTGAGAGTGAGATTAGTGAGAGAGAGATCAGTGAGAGTGAGATCAGTGAGAGAGAGATCAGTGAGAGTGAGAACAGTGAGATTGAGATCAGTGAGAGAGAGTTCAGTGAGAGTGAGATTAGTGAGAGAGATCATTGAGTGAGTGAGATCAGTGAGAGTGAGATCAGTGAGAGAGAGATCAGTGAGAGTGAGATCAGTGAGAGAGAGATCAGTGAGAGAGAGATCAGTGAGAGTGAGATCAGTGAGAGTGAGATTAGTGAGAGAGATCAGTGAGAGTGAGATCAGTGAGAGTGAGATCAGTGAGAGAGAGATCAGTGAGAATGAGATTAGTGAGAGAGAGATCAGTGAGAGTGAGATTAGTGAGAGAGAGATCAGTGAGAGAGAGAGATCAGTGAGAGTGAGATCAGTGAGAGAGTGAGATCAGTGAGAGAGAGAGATCAGTGAGAGTGAGATCAGCGAGAGAGAGATCAGTGAGAGAGAGATCAGTGAGAGTGAGATCAGTGAGAGAGAGATCAGTGAGAGAGAGATCAGTGAGAGAGAGATCAGTGAGAGAGAGAGATCAGTGAGAGAGAGATCAGTGAGAGTGAGATCAGGGAGAGTGAGATTAGTGAGAGAGATCAGTGAGAGTGAGATCAGTGAGAGTGAGATCAGTGAGAGAGAGATCAGTGAGAATGAGATTAGTGAGAGAGAGATCAGTGAGAGTGAGATTAGTGAGAGAGAGATCAGTGAGAGTGAGATCAGTGAGAGAGAGATCAGTGAGAGTGAGAACAGTGAGATTGAGATCAGTGAGAGAGATCAGTGAGAGTGAGATCAGTGAGAGTGAGATCAGTGAGAGTGAGATTAGTGAGAGAGAGATCAGTGAGAGAGAGATCAGTGAGAGAGAGATCAGTGAGAGTGAGATCAGTGAGAGTGAGATTAGTGAGAGAGATCAGTGAGAGTGAGATCAGTGAGAGTGAGATCAGTGAGAGAGAGATCAGTGAGAATGAGATTAGTGAGAGAGAGATCAGTGAGAGTGAGATCAGTGAGAGAGAGATCAGTGAGAGTGAGAACAGTGAGATTGAGATCAGTGAGAGAGAGTTCAGTGAGAGTGAGATTAGTGAGAGTGAGATCAGTGAGAGTGAGATCAGTGAGAGAGAGATCAGTGAGAGAGAGATCAGTGAGAGTGAGATCAGTGAGAGTGAGATTAGTGAGACAGATCAGTGAGAGTGAGATCAGTGAGAGTGAGATCAGTGAGAGAGAGATCAGTGAGAATGAGATTAGTGAGAGAGAGATCAGTGAGAGTGAGATTAGTGAGAGAGAGATCAGTGAGAGAGAGAGATCAGTGAGAGTGAGATCAGTGAGAGAGAGATCAGTGAGAGTGAGAACAGTGAGAGTGAGATCAGTGAGAGAGAGATCAGTGAAAGAGAGAGATCAGTGAGAGTGAGAACAGTGAGAGTGAGATCAGAGAGAGAGAGATCAGAGAGAGCGAGATCAGAGAGAGTGAGATCAGTGAGAGTGAGATCAGAGAGAGAGAGATCAGTGAGAACGAGAGCAGAGAGAGAGAGAGATCAGTGAGAATGGGATTAGTGAGAGTGAGATCAGTGAGAGAGAGAGATCAGTGAGAGAGAGATCAGTGAGAGTGAGATTAGTGAGAGAGTGAGATCAGTGAGAGTGAGATCAGTGAGAGAGAGAGATCAGTGAGAGAGAGATCAGTGAGAGAGAGATCAGTGAGAGTGAGATTAGTGAGAGAGTGAGATCAGTGAGAGTGAGGTCAGTGAGAGAGTGAGATCAGTGAGAGATTGAGATCAGTGAGAGTGAGATCAGTGAGAGTGAGATTAGTGAGAGTGAGATCAGTGAGAGAGAGATCAGTGAGAGTGAGATCAGTGAGAGAGAGATCAGTGAGAGAGAGATCAGTGAGAGTGAGATCAGTGAGAGAGAGATCAGTGAGAGAGAGATCAGTGAGAGTGAGATCAGAGAGAGAGATCAGTGAAAGAGAGAGATCAGTGAGAGTGAGATCAGTGAGAGAGAGATCAGTGAGAGAGAGATCAGCGAGAGTGAGATCAGTGAGAGAGAGATCAGGGAGAGTGAGATTAGTGAGAGAGAGATCAGTGAGAGTGAGATCAGTGAGAGTGAGATCAGTGAGAGGGAGGTCAGTGAGAGTGAGGTCAGTGAGAGTGAGATCAGTGAGAAAGAGATCAGTGAGAGTGAGATTAGTGAGAGAGAGATCAGTGAGAGAGAGATCAGTGAGAGTGAGATCAGTGAGAGAGAGATCAGTGAGAGAGAGATCAGTGAGAGAGAGATCAGTGAGAGTGAGATTAGTGAGAGTGAGATTAGTCAGAGTGAGATTAGTGAGAGTGAGTTTAGTGCGAGTGAGATTAGTGAGAGTGAGATCAGTGAGAGTGAGATCAGTGAGAGAGAGATCAGTGAGAGAGAGATCAGTGAGAGTGAGATCAGTGAGAGTGAGATCAGTGAGAGAGAGATCAGTGAGAGAGATCAGTGAGAGAGGGATCAGTGAGAGTGAGATCAGTGAGAGAGAGAGATCAGTGAGAGAGAGATCAGTGAGAGTGAGATCAGTGAGAGAGAGAGAGATCAGTGAGAGAGAGAGATCAGTGAGAGTGAGATTAGTGAGAGTGAGATCAGTGAGAGAGAGATCAGTGAGAGAGAGATCAGTGAGAGAGAGAGATCAGTGAGAGAGAGATCAGTGAGAGTGAGATCAGGGAGAGTGAGATTAGTGAGAGAGAGATCAGTGAGAGAGAGATCAGGGAGAGGGAGATTAGTGAGAGAGAGATCAGTGAGAGTGAGATCAGTGAGAGTGAGATCAGTGAGAGTGAGATCAGAGAGAGAGAGAGATCAGTGAGAGTGAGATCAGTGAGAGAGAGATCAGTGAGAGTGATCAGTGAGAGAGAGATCAGTGAGAGTGAGATTAGTGAGAGAGAGATCAGTGAGAGAGAGATCAGTGAGAGTGAGATCAGTGAGAGAGATCAGTGAGAGAGAGATCAGCGAGAGTGAGATCAGTGAGAGAGAGAGATCAGTGAGAGAGAGATCAGTGAGAGAGAGAGATCAGTGAGAGTGAGATCAGTGAGAGAGAGATCAGTGAGAGAGAGATCAGTGAGAGAGAGAGATCAGTGAGAGAGAGATCAGTGAGAGAGAGATCAGTGAGAGTGAGATCAGTGAGAGAGAGATCAGTGAGAGAGAGATCAGAGAGAGTGAGATCAGTGAAAGAGAGAGATCAGTGAGAGAGAGATCAGTGAGAGAGAGATCAGTGAGAGAGAGATCAGAGAGAGTGAGATCAGTGAAAGAGAGAGATCAGTGAGAGAGAGATCAGTGAGAGAGAGATCAGTGAGAGTGAGATCAGTGAGAGAGAGAGATCAGTGAGAGAGAGATCAGAGAGAGTGAGATCAGAGAGAGAGAGGTCAGTGAAAGTGAGATCAGCGAGAGAGAGATCAGTGAGAGGGAGATCAGTGAGAGAGAGATCAGCGAGAGTGAGATCAGTGAGAGAGAGAGATCAGTGAGAGAGAGATCAGAGAGAGTTAGATCAGAGAGAGAGAGATCAGTGAGAGTGAGATCAGCGAGAGAGAGATCAGTGAGAGAGAGAGATCAGTGAGAGAGAGATCAGCGAGAGAGAGATCAGTGAGAGAGAGATCAGCGAGAGAGAGATCAGTGAGAGTGAGATTAGTGAGAGAGAGATCAGCGAGAGTGAGATCAGTGAGAGTGAGATCAGTGAGAGAGAGAGATCATTGAGAGAGAGATCAGTGAGAGAGAGATCAGTGAGAGTGAGATTAGTGAGAGAGAGATCAGTGAGAGTGAGATTAGTGAGAGAGAGATCAGTGAGAGAGAGAGATCAGTGAGAGTGAGATCAGTGAGAGAGAGATCAGTGAGAGTGAGAACAGTGAGAGTGAGATCAGTGAGAGAGAGATCAGTGAAAGAGAGAGATCAGTGAGAGTGAGAACAGTGAGAGAGGGATCAGAGAGAGAGAGATCAGAGAGAGCGAGATCAGAGAGAGTGAGATCAGTGAGAGTGAGATCAGAGAGAGAGAGATCAGTGAGAACGAGAGCAGAGAGAGAGAGAGATCAGTGAGAATGGGATTAGTGAGAGTGAGATCAGTGAGAGAGAGAGATCAGTGAGAGAGAGATCAGTGAGAGTGAGATTAGTGAGAGAGTGAGATCAGTGAGAGTGAGATCAGTGAGAGAGAGAGATCAGTGAGAGAGAGATCAGTGAGAGAGAGATCAGTGAGAGTGAGATTAGTGAGAGAGTGAGATCAGTGAGAGTGAGGTCAGTGAGAGAGTGAGATCAGTGAGAGTGAGATCAGTGAGAGATTGAGATCAGTGAGAGTGAGATCAGTGAGAGTGAGATTAGTGAGAGTGAGATCAGTGAGAGAGAGATCAGTGAGAGTGAGATCAGTGAGAGTGAGATTAGTGAGAGTGAGATAAGTGAGAGAGAGATCAGTGAGAGAGATCAGTGAGAGTGAGATCAGTGAGAGTGAGATTAGTGAGAGTGAGATCAGTGAGAGAGAGATCAGTGAGAGTGAGATCAGTGAGAGAGAGATCAGTGAGAGAGAGATCAGTGAGAGTGAGATCAGTGAGAGAGAGATCAGTGAGAGAGAGATCAGTGAGAGTGAGATCAGAGAGAGAGATCAGTGAGAGAGAGATCAGTGAGAGTGAGATCAGTGAGAGTGAGATCAGTGAGAGAGAGATCAGTGAGAGAGATCAGTGAGAGAGGGATCAGTGAGAGTGAGATCAGTGAGAGAGAGAGATCAGTGAGAGAGAGATCAGTGAGAGTGAGATCAGTGAGAGAGAGAGAGATCAGTGAGAGAGAGAGATCAGTGAGAGTGAGATTAGTGAGAGTGAGATCAGTGAGAGAGAGATCAGTGAGAGAGAGATCAGTGAGAGAGAGAGATCAGTGAGAGAGAGATCAGTGAGAGTGAGATCAGGGAGAGTGAGATTAGTGAGAGAGAGATCAGTGAGAGAGAGATCAGGGAGAGTGAGATCAGGGAGAGTGAGATTAGTGAGAGAGAGATCAGTGAGAGAGAGATCAGTGAGAGTGAGATTAGTGAGAGTGAGATAAGTGAGAGAGAGATCAGTGAGAGAGATCAGTGAGAGTGAGATCAGTGAGAGTGAGATTAGTGAGAGTGAGATCAGTGAGAGAGAGATCAGTGAGAGAGAGATCAGTGAGAGTGAGATCAGTGAGAGTGAGATCAGTGAGAGAGAGATCAGTGAGAGAGATCAGTGAGAGAGGGATCAGTGAGAGTGAGATCAGTGAGAGAGAGAGATCAGTGAGAGAGAGATCAGTGAGAGAGAGATCAGTGAGAGTGAGATCAGTGAGAGAGAGATCAGTGAGAGAGAGATCAGTGAGAGTGAGATCAGTGAGAGAGAGATCAGTGAGAGAGAGATCAGTGAGAGAGAGATCAGTGAGAGTGAGATCAGTGAGAGTGAGATCAGTGAGAGAGAGATCAGTGAGAGAGATCAGTGAGAGAGGGATCAGTGAGAGTGAGATCAGTGAGAGAGAGAGATCAGTGAGAGAGAGATCAGTGAGAGTGAGATCAGTGAGAGAGAGAGAGATCAGTGAGAGAGAGAGATCAGTGAGAGTGAGATTAGTGAGAGTGAGATCAGTGAGAGAGAGATCAGTGAGAGAGAGATCAGTGAGAGAGAGAGATCAGTGAGAGAGAGATCAGTGAGAGTGAGATCAGGGAGAGTGAGATTAGTGAGAGAGAGATCAGTGAGAGAGATCAGGGAGAGTGAGATTAGTGAGAGAGAGATCAGTGAGAGTGAGATCAGTGAGAGTGAGATCAGTGAGAGTGAGATCAGAGAGAGAGAGAGATCAGTGAGAGAGAGATCAGTGAGAGTGAGATCAGTGAGAGAGAGATCAGTGAGAGTGATCAGTGAGAGAGAGATCAGTGAGAGTGAGATTAGTGAGAGAGAGATCAGTGAGAGAGAGATCAGTGAGAGTGAGATCAGTGAGAGAGATCAGTGAGAGAGAGATCAGCGAGAGTGAGATCAGTGAGAGAGAGAGATCAGTGAGAGAGAGATCAGTGAGAGATAGAGATCAGTGAGAGTGAGATCAGTGAGAGAGAGATCAGTGAGAGAGAGATCAGTGAGAGAGAGATCAGTGAGAGAGAGAGATCAGTGAGAGAGAGATCAGTGAGAGAGAGATCAGTGAGAGTGAGATCAGTGAGAGAGAGATCAGTGAGAGAGAGATCAGAGAGAGTGAGATCAGTGAAAGAGAGAGATCAGTGAGAGAGAGATCAGTGAGAGAGAGATCAGTGAGAGAGAGATCAGTGAGAGAGAGATCAGAGAGAGTGAGATCAGTGAAAGAGAGAGATCAGTGAGAGAGAGATCAGTGAGAGAGAGATCAGTGAGAGTGAGATCAGTGAGAGAGAGAGATCAGTGAGAGAGAGATCAGAGAGAGTGAGATCAGAGAGAGAGAGGTCAGTGAGAGTGAGATCAGCGAGAGAGAGATCAGTGAGAGGGAGATCAGTGAGAGAGAGATCAGCGAGAGTGAGATCAGTGAGAGAGAGAGATCAGTGAGAGAGAGATCAGAGAGAGTTAGATCAGAGAGAGAGAGATCAGTGAGAGTGAGATCAGCGAGAGAGAGATCAGTGAGAGAGAGAGATCAGTGAGAGAGAGATCAGCGAGAGAGAGATCAGTGAGAGAGAGATCAGCGAGAGAGAGATCAGTGAGAGTGAGATTAGTGAGAGAGAGATCAGCGAGAGTGAGATCAGTGAGAGTGAGATCAGTGAGAGAGAGAGATCATTGAGAGAGAGATCAGTGAGAGAGAGATCAGTGAGAGTGAGATCAGTGAGAGTGAGATCAGTGAGAGAGAGATCAGTGGGAGAGTGAGATCAGTGAGAGAGAGAGATCAGTGAGAGAGAGATCAGTGAGAGTGAGATCAGTGAGAGTGAGATCAGTGAGAGTGAGATCAGTGGGAGAGTGAGATCAGTGAGAGTGAGATCAGTGAGAGTGAGATCAGTGAGAGAGAGAGATAAGTGAGAGAGAGATCAGTGAGAGAGAGAGATCAGTGAGAGAGAGATCAGAGAGAGTTAGATCAGTGAGAGAGAGATCAGTGAGAGAGAGATCAGCGAGAGTGAGATCAGTGAGAGAGAGATCAGGGAGAGTGAGATTAGTGAGAGAGAGATCAGTGAGAGTGAGATCAGTGAGAGTGAGATCAGTGAGAGTGAGGTCAGTGAGAGTGAGATCAGTGAGAGAGAGAGATCAGTGAGAGAGAGATCAGTGAGAGAGAGAGATCAGTGAGAGTGAGATCAGTGAGAGTGAGATCAGTGAAAGAGAGAGATCAGTGAGAGAGAGATCAGTGAGAGAGAGATCAGTGAGAGAGAGATCAGAGAGAGTGAGATCAGAGAGAGAGAGGTCAGTGAGAGTGAGATCAGCGAGAGAGAGATCAGTGAGAGGGAGATCAGTGAGGGAGAGATCAGCGAGAGTGAGATCAGTGAGAGAGAGAGATCAGTGAGAGAGAGATCAGAGAGAGTTAGATCAGTGAGAGAGAGATCAGTGAGAGAGAGATCAGTGAGAGTGAGATCAGTGAGAGAGAGAGATCAGTGGGAGAGTGAGATTAGTGAGAGAGAGATCAGTGAGAGTGAGATCAGTGAGAGTGAGATCAGTGAGAGTGAGGTCAGTGAGAGTGAGATCAGTGAGAGAGAGAGATCAGTGAGAGTGAGATTAGTGAGAGAGAGATCAGTGAGAGAGAGATCAGTGAGAGTGAGATAAGTGAGGGAGAGATCAGTGAGAGAGAGATCAGTGAGAGAGAGATCAGTGAGAGTGAGATTAGTGAGAGTGAGATTAGTGAGAGTGAGATCAGTGAGAGTGAGATCAGTGAGAGAGAGATCAGTGAGAGTGAGATCAGTGAGAGTGAGATCAGTGAGAGAGAGATCAGTGAGAGAGAGATCAGTGAGAGAGGGATCAGTGAGAGTGAGATCAGTGAGAGAGAGAGATCAGTGAGAGAGAGATCAGTGAGAGTGAGATCAGTGAGAGAGAGAGAGATCAGTGAGAGAGAGAAATCAGTGAGAGTGAGATTAGTGAGAGTGAGATCAGTGAGAGAGAGAGATCAGTGAGAGTGAGATCAGTGAGAGAGAGATCAGTGAGAGAGAGATCAGTGAGAGTGAGATTAGTGAGAGAGAGATCAGTGAGAGAGAGATCAGGGAGAGTGAGATTAGTGAGAGAGAGATCAGTGAGAGTGAGATCAGTGAGAGTGAGATCAGTGAGAGAGAGATCAGTGAGAGTGATCAGTGAGAGAGAGATCAGTGAGAGAGAGATCAGTGAGAGAGAGATCAGTGAGAGAGAGATCAGTGAGAGTGAGATCCGTGAGAGTGAGATTAGTGAGAGAGAGATCAGTGAGAGAGAGATCAGTGAGAGTGAGATCAGTGAGAGAGATCAGTGAGAGAGAGATCAGCGAGAGTGAGATCAGTGAGAGAGAGAGATCAGTGAGAGAGAGATCAGTGAGAGAGAGAGATCAGTGAGAGTGAGATCAGTGAGAGAGAGATCAGTGAGAGAGAGATCAGTGAGAGAGAGATCAGTGAGAGTGAGATCAGTGAAAGAGAGAGATCAGTGAGAGAGAGATCAGTGAGAGAGAGATCAGTGAGAGTGAGATCAGTGAGTGAGAGAGATCAGTGAGAGAGAGATCAGAGAGAGTGAGATCAGAGAGAGAGAGGTCAGTGAGAGTGAGATCAGCGAGAGAGAGATCAGTGAGAGGGAGATCAGTGAGAGAGAGATCAGCGAGAGTGAGATCAGTGAGAGAGAGAGATCAGTGAGAGAGAGATCAGAGAGAGTTAGATCAGAGAGAGAGAGATCAGTGAGAGTGAGATCAGCGAGAGAGAGATCAGTGAGAGAGAGAGATCAGTGAGAGAGAGATCAGCGAGAGAGAGATCAGTGAGAGAGAGATCAACGAGAGAGAGATCAGTGAGAATGAGATTAGTGAGAGAGAGATCAGCGAGAGTGAGATCAGTGAGAGTGAGATCAGTGAGAGAGAGAGATCATTGAGAGAGAGATCAGTGAGAGAGAGATCAGTGAGAGTGAGATCAGTGAGAGTGAGATCAGTGAGAGAGAGATCAGTGGGAGAGTGAGATCAGTGAGAGAGAGAGATCAGTGAGAGAGAGATCAGTGAGAGGGAGATCAGTGAGAGTGAGATCAGTGAGAGTGAGATCAGTGGGTGAGTGAGATCAGTGAGAGTGAGATCAGTGAGAGTGAGATCAGTGAGAGAGAGAGATCAGTGAGAGAGAGATCAGTGGGAGAGTGAGATCAGTGAGAGTGAGATCAGTGAGAGTGAGATCAGTGAGAGAGAGATCAGTGAGAGTGAGATCAGTGAGAGAGAGAGACCAGTGGGAGAGTGAGATCAGTGCAAGAGAGAGATCAGTGAGAGAGAGAGATCAGTGAGAGAGAGATTAGTGAGAGTGAGATCAGTGAGAGAGAGATCAGTGAGAGGGAGATCAGTGAGAGAGAGATCAGTGAGAGAGAGATTAGTGAGAGAGAGATCAGTGAGAGTGAGATCAGTGAGTGGGAGATCAGTGAGAGAGAGATCAGTGAGAGTGAGTTCAGTGAGAGAGAGATCAGTGAGAGTGAGATTAGTGAGAGAGAGATCAGCGAGAGTGAGATTAGTGAGAGAGAGATCAGTGAGAGAGGGATCAGTGAGAGTGAGATCAGTGAGAGAGAGATCAGTGAGAGAGAGATCAGTGAGAGAGCGATCAGTGAGAGAGAGATCAGTGAGAGAGAGATCAGTGAGAGTGAGATCAGTGAGAGTGAGTTCAGTGAGAGAGAGATCAGTGAGAGTGAGATCAGTGAGAGAGAGAGATCAGTGAGAGAGAGATCAGTGAGAGAGAGATCAGTGAGAGTGAGATCAGTGAGAGAGAGAGATCAGTGAGAGAGAGATCAGTGAGAGAGAGATCAGTGAGAGTGAGATCAGTGAGAGTGAGATCAGTGAGAGAGAGAGATCAGTGAGAGAGAGATCAGTGAGAGTGAGATTAGTGAGAGAGATCAGTGAGAGAGAGATCAGTGAGAGTGAGATCAGTGAGAGAGAGATCAATGAGAGTGAGATCAATGAGAGTGAGATCAGTGAGAGAGAGAGAGATCAGTGAGAGAGAGATCAGTGAGAGAGAGATCAGTGAGAGTGAGATCAGTGAGAGTGAGATCAGTGAGAGAGAGAGATCAGTGAGAGAGAGATCAGTGAGAGTGAGATTAGTGAGAGAGATCAGTGAGAGAGAGATCAGTGAGAGTGAGATCAGTGAGAGAGAGATCAATGAGAGTGAGATCAATGAGAGTGAGATCAGTGAGAGAGAGAGAGATCAGTGAGAGAGAGATCAGTGAGAGAGAGATCAGTGAGAGTGAGATCAGTGAGAGTGAGATCAGTGAGAGAGAGAGAGATCAGTGAGAGAGTGAGATCAGTGAGAGTGAGATCAGTGAGAGAGAGATCAGTGAGAGAGAGATCAGTGAGAGTGAGATTAGTGAGAGTGAGATTAGTGAGAGTGAGATTAGTCAGAGTGAGATGAGTGAGAGAGAGAGATCAGTGAGAGAGTGAGATCAGTGAGAGTGAGATCAGTGAGAGAGAGAGATCAGTGAGAGGGAGATTAGTGAGTGAGAGAGATCAGTGAGAGTGAGATCAGTGAGAGAGATCAGTGAGAGAGAGATCAGTGGGAGAGATTAGTGAGAGAGATCAGTGAGAGTGAGATCAGTGAGAGAGAGAGATCAGTGAGAGTGAGATCAGTGAGAGTGAGATCAGTGAGAGAGAGAGATCAGTGAGAGAGAGATTAGTGAGAGAGAGAGATCAGTGAGAGTGAGATCAGTGAGAGAGATCAGTGAGAGAGAGATCAGTGAGAGAGATTAGTGAGAGAGATCAGTGAGAGTGAGATCAGTGAGAGAGAGAGATCAGTGAGAGTGAGATCAGTGAGAGTGAGATCAGTGAGAGGGAGATTAGTGAGAGAGATCAGTGAGAGAGATCAGTGAGAGTGAGATCAGTGAGAGAGAGATAAGTGAGAGTGAGATCAGTGAGAGAGAGATCAGTGAGAGAGAGAGATCAGTGAGAGAGAGATCAGTGAGAGTAAGGTCAGTGAGAGAGAGATCAGTGAGAGTGAGATCTGTGAGAGAGAGATCAGTGAGAGTGAGATCAGTGAGAGAGAGATCAGTGAGACTGAGATCAGTGAGAGAGAGATCAGTGAGAGTGAGATCAGTGAGAGCGAGATCAGTGAGAGAGATCAGTGAGAGAGAGATCAGTGAGAAAGATTAGTGAGAGAGATCAGTGAGAGTGAGATCAGTGAGAGAGAGAGATCAGTGAGAGTGAGATCAGTGAGAGTGAGATCAGTGAGAGAGAGAGATCAGTGAGAGAGAGATTAGTGAGAGAGAGAGATCAGTGAGAGTGAGATCAGTGAGAGTGAGATCAGTGAGAGAGAGATCAGTGACAGAGAGATCAGTGAGAGAGATCAGTGAGAGAGATCAGTGAGAGTGAGATCAGTGAGAGAGAGATCAGTGAGAGTGAGATCAGTGACAGAGAGATCAGTGAGAGAGATCAGTGTGAGTGAGATCAGTGAGAGAGAGATCAGTGAGAGTGAGATCAGTGACAGAGAGATCAGTGAGAGAGATCAGTGAGAGTGAGATCAGTGAGAGAGAGATCAGTGAGAGTGAGATCAGTGAGAGAGAGATCAGTGAGAGAGAGAGATCAGTGAGAGAGAGATCAGTGAGAGTAAGGTCAGTGAGAGAGAGATCAGTGAGAGTGAGATCAGTGAGAGAGAGATCAATGAGAGTGAGATCAGTGAGAGAGAGAGAGATCAGTGAGAGTCTGAGATCAGTGAGAGTGAGATCAGTGCGAGAGAGAGATCAGTGAGAGAGAGATCAGTGAGAGAGAGATCAGTGAGAATGAGATCAGTGAGAGTGAGATCAGTGAGAGAGAGAGAGATCAGTGAGAGAGTGAGATCAGTGAGAGTGAGATCAGTGAGAGAGAGAGATCAGTGAGAGAGAGATCAGTGGGAGAGTGAGATCAGTGAGAGTGAGATCAGTGAGAGTGAGATCAGTGAGAGAGAGATCAGTGAGAGTGAGATCAGTGAGAGAGAGAGACCAGTGGGAGAGTGAGATCAGTGCAAGAGAGAGATCAGTGAGAGAGAGAGATCAGTGGGAGAGTGAGATCAGTGAGAGAGAGAGATCAGTGAGAGAGAGATCAGTGAGAGGGAGATCAGTGAGAGTGAGATCAGTGAGAGTGAGATCAGTGGGAGAGTGAGATCAGTGAGAGAGAGATCAGTGAGAGTGAGATCAGTGAGAGAGAGAGATCAGTGAGAGAGAGATCAGTGGGAGAGTGAGATCAGTGAGAGTGAGATCAGTGAGAGTGAGATCAGTGAGAGAGAGATCAGTGAGAGTGAGATCAGTGAGAGAGAGAGACCAGTGGGAGAGTGAGATCAGTGCAAGAGAGAGATCAGTGAGAGAGAGAGATCAGTGAGAGAGAGATTAGTGAGAGTGAGATCAGTGAGAGAGAGATCAGTGAGAGGGAGATCAGTGAGAGAGAGATCAGTGAGAGAGAGATTAGTGAGAGAGAGATCAGTGAGAGTGAGATCAGTGAGAGGGAGATCAGTGAGAGAGAGATCAGTGAGAGTGAGTTCAGTGAGAGAGAGATCAGTGAGAGTGAGATTAGTGAGAGAGAGATCAGCGAGAGTGAGATTAGTGAGAGAGAGATCAGTGAGAGAGGGATCAGTGAGAGTGAGATCAGTGAGAGAGAGATCAGTGAGAGAGAGATCAGTGAGAGAGCGATCAGTGAGAGAGAGATCAGTGAGAGAGAGATCAGTGAGAGTGAGATCAGTGAGAGTGAGTTCAGTGAGAGAGAGATCAGTGAGAGTGAGATCAGTGAGAGAGAGAGATCAGTGAGAGAGAGATCAGTGAGAGTGAGATCAGTGAGAGTGAGATCAGTGAGAGAGAGAGATCAGTGAGAGAGAGATCAGTGAGAGAGAGATCAGTGAGAGTGAGATCAGTGAGAGTGAGATCAGTGAGAGAGAGAGATCAGTGAGAGAGAGATCAGTGAGAGAGAGATCAGTGAGAGTGAGATCAGTGAGAGAGAGAGATCAGTGAGAGAGAGATTAGTGAGTGAGAGAGATCAGTGAGAGTGAGATCAGTGAGAGAGATCAGTGAGAGAGAGATCAGTGAGAGTGATCAGTGAGAGAGAGATCAGTGAGAGAGAGATCAGTGAGAGAGAGATCAGTGAGAGAGAGATCAGTGAGAGTGAGATCCGTGAGAGTGAGATTAGTGAGAGAGAGATCAGTGAGAGAGAGATCAGTGAGAGTGAGATCAGTGAGAGAGATCAGTGAGAGAGAGATCAGCGAGAGTGAGATCAGTGAGAGAGAGAGATCAGTGAGAGAGAGATCAGTGAGAGAGAGAGATCAGTGAGAGTGAGATCAGTGAGAGAGAGATCAGTGAGAGAGAGATCAGTGAGAGAGAGATCAGTGAGAGTGAGATCAGTGAAAGAGAGAGATCAGTGAGAGAGAGATCAGTGAGAGAGAGATCAGTGAGAGTGAGATCAGTGAGTGAGAGAGATCAGTGAGAGAGAGATCAGAGAGAGTGAGATCAGAGAGAGAGAGGTCAGTGAGAGTGAGATCAGCGAGAGAGAGATCAGTGAGAGGGAGATCAGTGAGAGAGAGATCAGCGAGAGTGAGATCAGTGAGAGAGAGAGATCAGTGAGAGAGAGATCAGAGAGAGTTAGATCAGAGAGAGAGAGATCAGTGAGAGTGAGATCAGCGAGAGAGAGATCAGTGAGAGAGAGAGATCAGTGAGAGAGAGATCAGCGAGAGAGAGATCAGTGAGAGAGAGATCAACGAGAGAGAGATCAGTGAGAATGAGATTAGTGAGAGAGAGATCAGCGAGAGTGAGATCAGTGAGAGTGAGATCAGTGAGAGAGAGAGATCATTGAGAGAGAGATCAGTGAGAGAGAGATCAGTGAGAGTGAGATCAGTGAGAGTGAGATCAGTGAGAGAGAGATCAGTGGGAGAGTGAGATCAGTGAGAGAGAGAGATCAGTGAGAGAGAGATCAGTGAGAGGGAGATCAGTGAGAGTGAGATCAGTGAGAGTGAGATCAGTGGGTGAGTGAGATCAGTGAGAGTGAGATCAGTGAGAGTGAGATCAGTGAGAGAGAGAGATCAGTGAGAGAGAGATCAGTGGGAGAGTGAGATCAGTGAGAGTGAGATCAGTGAGAGTGAGATCAGTGAGAGAGAGATCAGTGAGAGTGAGATCAGTGAGAGAGAGAGACCAGTGGGAGAGTGAGATCAGTGCAAGAGAGAGATCAGTGAGAGAGAGAGATCAGTGAGAGAGAGATTAGTGAGAGTGAGATCAGTGAGAGAGAGATCAGTGAGAGGGAGATCAGTGAGAGAGAGATCAGTGAGAGAGAGATTAGTGAGAGAGAGATCAGTGAGAGTGAGATCAGTGAGTGGGAGATCAGTGAGAGAGAGATCAGTGAGAGTGAGTTCAGTGAGAGAGAGATCAGTGAGAGTGAGATTAGTGAGAGAGAGATCAGCGAGAGTGAGATTAGTGAGAGAGAGATCAGTGAGAGAGGGATCAGTGAGAGTGAGATCAGTGAGAGAGAGATCAGTGAGAGAGAGATCAGTGAGAGAGCGATCAGTGAGAGAGAGATCAGTGAGAGAGAGATCAGTGAGAGTGAGATCAGTGAGAGTGAGTTCAGTGAGAGAGAGATCAGTGAGAGTGAGATCAGTGAGAGAGAGAGATCAGTGAGAGAGAGATCAGTGAGAGAGAGATCAGTGAGAGTGAGATCAGTGAGAGAGAGAGATCAGTGAGAGAGAGATCAGTGAGAGAGAGATCAGTGAGAGTGAGATCAGTGAGAGTGAGATCAGTGAGAGAGAGAGATCAGTGAGAGAGAGATCAGTGAGAGTGAGATTAGTGAGAGAGATCAGTGAGAGAGAGATCAGTGAGAGTGAGATCAGTGAGAGAGAGATCAATGAGAGTGAGATCAATGAGAGTGAGATCAGTGAGAGAGAGAGAGATCAGTGAGAGAGAGATCAGTGAGAGAGAGATCAGTGAGAGTGAGATCAGTGAGAGTGAGATCAGTGAGAGAGAGAGATCAGTGAGAGAGAGATCAGTGAGAGTGAGATTAGTGAGAGAGATCAGTGAGAGAGAGATCAGTGAGAGTGAGATCAGTGAGAGAGAGATCAATGAGAGTGAGATCAATGAGAGTGAGATCAGTGAGAGAGAGAGAGATCAGTGAGAGAGAGATCAGTGAGAGAGAGATCAGTGAGAGTGAGATCAGTGAGAGTGAGATCAGTGAGAGAGAGAGAGATCAGTGAGAGAGTGAGATCAGTGAGAGTGAGATCAGTGAGAGAGAGATCAGTGAGAGAGAGATCAGTGAGAGTGAGATTAGTGAGAGTGAGATTAGTGAGAGTGAGATTAGTCAGAGTGAGATGAGTGAGAGAGAGAGATCAGTGAGAGAGTGAGATCAGTGAGAGTGAGATCAGTGAGAGAGAGAGATCAGTGAGAGGGAGATTAGTGAGTGAGAGAGATCAGTGAGAGTGAGATCAGTGAGAGAGATCAGTGAGAGAGAGATCAGTGGGAGAGATTAGTGAGAGAGATCAGTGAGAGTGAGATCAGTGAGAGAGAGAGATCAGTGAGAGTGAGATCAGTGAGAGTGAGATCAGTGAGAGAGAGAGATCAGTGAGAGAGAGATTAGTGAGAGAGAGAGATCAGTGAGAGTGAGATCAGTGAGAGAGATCAGTGAGAGAGAGATCAGTGAGAGAGATTAGTGAGAGAGATCAGTGAGAGTGAGATCAGTGAGAGAGAGAGATCAGTGAGAGTGAGATCAGTGAGAGTGAGATCAGTGAGAGGGAGATTAGTGAGAGAGATCAGTGAGAGAGATCAGTGAGAGTGAGATCAGTGAGAGAGAGATAAGTGAGAGTGAGATCAGTGAGAGAGAGATCAGTGAGAGAGAGAGATCAGTGAGAGAGAGATCAGTGAGAGTAAGGTCAGTGAGAGAGAGATCAGTGAGAGTGAGATCTGTGAGAGAGAGATCAGTGAGAGTGAGATCAGTGAGAGAGAGATCAGTGAGACTGAGATCAGTGAGAGAGAGATCAGTGAGAGTGAGATCAGTGAGAGCGAGATCAGTGAGAGAGATCAGTGAGAGAGAGATCAGTGAGAAAGATTAGTGAGAGAGATCAGTGAGAGTGAGATCAGTGAGAGAGAGAGATCAGTGAGAGTGAGATCAGTGAGAGTGAGATCAGTGAGAGAGAGAGATCAGTGAGAGAGAGATTAGTGAGAGAGAGAGATCAGTGAGAGTGAGATCAGTGAGAGTGAGATCAGTGAGAGAGAGATCAGTGACAGAGAGATCAGTGAGAGAGATCAGTGAGAGAGATCAGTGAGAGTGAGATCAGTGAGAGAGAGATCAGTGAGAGTGAGATCAGTGACAGAGAGATCAGTGAGAGAGATCAGTGTGAGTGAGATCAGTGAGAGAGAGATCAGTGAGAGTGAGATCAGTGACAGAGAGATCAGTGAGAGAGATCAGTGAGAGTGAGATCAGTGAGAGAGAGATCAGTGAGAGTGAGATCAGTGAGAGAGAGATCAGTGAGAGAGAGAGATCAGTGAGAGAGAGATCAGTGAGAGTAAGGTCAGTGAGAGAGAGATCAGTGAGAGTGAGATCAGTGAGAGAGAGATCAATGAGAGTGAGATCAGTGAGAGAGAGAGAGATCAGTGAGAGTCTGAGATCAGTGAGAGTGAGATCAGTGCGAGAGAGAGATCAGTGAGAGAGAGATCAGTGAGAGAGAGATCAGTGAGAATGAGATCAGTGAGAGTGAGATCAGTGAGAGAGAGAGAGATCAGTGAGAGAGTGAGATCAGTGAGAGTGAGATCAGTGAGAGAGAGAGATCAGTGAGAGAGAGATCAGTGGGAGAGTGAGATCAGTGAGAGTGAGATCAGTGAGAGTGAGATCAGTGAGAGAGAGATCAGTGAGAGTGAGATCAGTGAGAGAGAGAGACCAGTGGGAGAGTGAGATCAGTGCAAGAGAGAGATCAGTGAGAGAGAGAGATCAGTGGGAGAGTGAGATCAGTGAGAGAGAGAGATCAGTGAGAGAGAGATCAGTGAGAGGGAGATCAGTGAGAGTGAGATCAGTGAGAGTGAGATCAGTGGGAGAGTGAGATCAGTGAGAGAGAGATCAGTGAGAGTGAGATCAGTGAGAGAGAGAGATCAGTGAGAGAGAGATCAGTGGGAGAGTGAGATCAGTGAGAGTGAGATCAGTGAGAGTGAGATCAGTGAGAGAGAGATCAGTGAGAGTGAGATCAGTGAGAGAGAGAGACCAGTGGGAGAGTGAGATCAGTGCAAGAGAGAGATCAGTGAGAGAGAGAGATCAGTGAGAGAGAGATTAGTGAGAGTGAGATCAGTGAGAGAGAGATCAGTGAGAGGGAGATCAGTGAGAGAGAGATCAGTGAGAGAGAGATTAGTGAGAGAGAGATCAGTGAGAGTGAGATCAGTGAGAGGGAGATCAGTGAGAGAGAGATCAGTGAGAGTGAGTTCAGTGAGAGAGAGATCAGTGAGAGTGAGATTAGTGAGAGAGAGATCAGCGAGAGTGAGATTAGTGAGAGAGAGATCAGTGAGAGAGGGATCAGTGAGAGTGAGATCAGTGAGAGAGAGATCAGTGAGAGAGAGATCAGTGAGAGAGCGATCAGTGAGAGAGAGATCAGTGAGAGAGAGATCAGTGAGAGTGAGATCAGTGAGAGTGAGTTCAGTGAGAGAGAGATCAGTGAGAGTGAGATCAGTGAGAGAGAGAGATCAGTGAGAGAGAGATCAGTGAGAGTGAGATCAGTGAGAGTGAGATCAGTGAGAGAGAGAGATCAGTGAGAGAGAGATCAGTGAGAGAGAGATCAGTGAGAGTGAGATCAGTGAGAGTGAGATCAGTGAGAGAGAGAGATCAGTGAGAGAGAGATCAGTGAGAGAGAGATCAGTGAGAGTGAGATCAGTGAGAGAGAGAGATCAGTGAGAGAGAGATTAGTGAGTGAGAGAGATCAGTGAGAGTGAGATCAGTGAGAGAGATCAGTGAGAGAGAGATCAGTGGGAGAGATTAGTGAGAGAGATCAGTGAGAGTGAGATCAGTGAGAGAGAGAGATCAGTGAGAGTGAGATCAGTGAGAGTGAGATCAGTGAGAGAGAGAGATCAGTGAGAGAGAGATTAGTGAGAGAGAGAGATCAGTGAGAGTGAGATCAGTGAGAGAGAGATCAGTGAGAGAGAGATCAGTGAGAGAGATTAGTGAGAGAGATCAGTGAGAGTGAGATCAGTGAGAGAGAGAGATCAGTGAGAGTGAGATCAGTGAGAGTGAGATCAGTGAGAGGGAGATTAGTGAGAGAGATCAGTGAGAGAGATCAGTGAGAGAGAGATCAGTGAGAGTGAGATCAGTGAGAGAGAGATCAGTGAGAGAGAGAGATCAGTGAGAGAGAGATCAGTGAGAGTAAGGTCAGTGAGAGAGAGATTAGTGAGAGAGAGATCAGTGAGAGTGAGATCTGTGAGAGAGAGATCAGTGAGAGTGAGATCAGTGAGAGAGAGATCAGTGAGACTGAGATCAGTGAGAGAGAGATCAGTGAGAGTGAGATCAGTGAGAGAGAGATCAGTGAGAGAGATCAGTGAGAGAGAGATCAGTGAGAGAGATTAGTGAGAGAGATCAGTGAGAGTGAGATCAGTGAGAGAGAGAGATCAGTGAGAGTGAGATCAGTGAGAGTGAGATCAGTGAGAGAGAGAGATCAGTGAGAGAGAGATTAGTGAGAGAGAGAGATCAGTGAGAGTGAGATCAGTGAGAGTGAGATCAGTGAGAGAGAGATCAGTGACAGAGAGATCAGTGAGAGAGATCAGTGAGAGAGATCAGTGAGAGTGAGATCAGTGAGAGAGAGATCAGTGAGAGTGAGATCAGTGACAGAGAGATCAGTGAGAGAGATCAGTGTGAGTGAGATCAGTGAGAGAGAGATCAGTGAGAGTGAGATCAGTGACAGAGAGATCAGTGAGAGAGATCAGTGAGAGTGAGATCAGTGAGAGAGAGATCAGTGAGAGTGAGATCAGTGAGAGAGAGATCAGTGAGAGAGAGAGATCAGTGAGAGAGAGATCAGTGAGAGTAAGGTCAGTGAGAGAGAGATCAGTGAGAGAGAGATCAGTGAGAGTAAGGTCAGTGAGAGAGAGATCAGTGAGAGAGTGAGATCAGTGAGAGTGAGATCAGTGCGAGAGAGAGATCAGTGAGAGAGAGATTAGTGAGAGAGAGATCAGTGAGAGTGAGATCAGTGAGAGTGAGATCAGTGCAAGAGAGAGATCAGTGAGAGAGAGAGATCAGTGAGAGAGAGATCAGTGAGAGAGAGATCAGTGAGAGAGAAATCAGTGAGAGAGAGATCAGTGAGAGTGAGATCAGTGAGAGTGAGATCAGTGAGAGAGAGATCAGTGAGAGTGACATCAGTGAGAGAGAGATCAGTGAGAGAGAGATCAGTGAGAGAGGGAGATCAGTGAGAGTGAGATCAGTGAGAGAGAGATCAGTGAGAGTGAGATCAGTGACAGAGAGATCAGTGAGAGAGATCAGTGTGAGTGAGATCAGTGAGAGAGAGATCAGTGAGAGTGAGATCAGTGACAGAGAGATCAGTGAGAGAGATCAGTGAGAGTGAGATCAGTGAGAGAGAGATCAGTGAGAGTGAGATCAGTGAGAGAGAGATCAGTGAGAGAGAGAAATCAGTGAGAGAGAGATCAGTGAGAGTAAGGTCAGTGAGAGAGAGATCAGTGAGAGAGAGATCAGTGAGAGTGAGATCAGTGAGAGAGAGATCAATGAGAGTGAGATCAGTGAGAGAGAGAGAGATCAGTGAGAGTCTGAGATCAGTGAGAGTGAGATCAGTGCGAGAGAGAGATCAGTGAGAGAGAGATCAGTGAGAGAGAGATCAGTGAGAATGAGATCAGTGAGAGTGAGATCAGTGAGAGAGAGAGAGATCAGTGAGAGAGTGAGATCAGTGAGAGTGAGATCAGTGAGAGAGAGATCAGTGAGAGAGAGATCAGTGAGAGTGAGATTAGTGAGAGTGAGATTAGTGAGAGTGAGATTAGTCAGAGTGAGATGAGTGAGAGAGAGAGAGATCAGTGAGAGAGTGAGATCAGTGAGAGTGAGATCAGTGGGAGAGAGAGATCAGTGAGAGTGAGATTAGTGAGAGTGAGATCAGTGAGAGTGAGATCAGTGAGAGAGAGAGATCAGTGCTAGAGAGATCAGTGAGAGAGAGATCAGTGAGAGTGTGATCAGTGAGAGAGAGAGATCAGTGAGAGAGAGATCAGTGAGAGAGAGATCAGTGAGAGTGAGATCAGTGAGAGTGAGATCAGTGAGAGTGAGATCAGTGCGAGAGAGAGATCAGTGAGAGAGAGATCAGTGAGAGTGAGATCAGTGAGAGAGAGATCAGTGACAGAGAGATCAGTGAGAGAGATCAGTGAGAGAGATCAGTGAGAGTGAGATCAGTGAGAGAGAGATCAGTGAGAGTGAGATCAGTGACAGAGAGATCAGTGAGAGAGATCAGTGTGAGTGAGATCAGTGAGAGAGAGATCAGTGAGAGTGAGATCAGTGACAGAGAGATCAGTGAGAGAGATCAGTGAGAGTGAGATCAGTGAGAGAGAGATCAGTGAGAGTGAGATCAGTGAGAGAGAGATCAGTGAGAGAGAGAGATCAGTGAGAGAGAGATCAGTGAGAGTAAGGTCAGTGAGAGAGAGATCAGTGAGAGAGAGATCAGTGAGAGTGAGATCAGTGAGAGAGAGATCAATGAGAGTGAGATCAGTGAGAGAGAGAGAGATCAGTGAGAGTCTGAGATCAGTGAGAGTGAGATCAGTGCGAGAGAGAGATCAGTGAGAGAGAGATCAGTGAGAGAGAGATCAGTGAGAATGAGATCAGTGAGAGTGAGATCAGTGAGAGAGAGAGAGATCAGTGAGAGAGTGAGATCAGTGAGAGTGAGATCAGTGAGAGAGAGATCAGTGAGAGTGAGATTAGTGAGAGTGAGATTAGTGAGAGTGAGATTAGTCAGAGTGAGATGAGTGAGAGAGAGAGAGATCAGTGAGAGAGTGAGATCAGTGGGAGAGAGAGATCAGTGAGAGTGAGATTAGTGAGAGTGAGATCAGTGAGAGAGAGATCAGTGAGAGTGAGATCAGTGAGAGAGAGATCAGTGAGAGAGAGATCAGTGAGAGTGAGATCAGTGAGAGTGAGATCAGTGAGAGAGAGATCAGTGAGAGAGATCAGTGAGAGAGGGATCAGTGAGAGTGAGATCAGTGAGAGAGAGAGATCAGTGAGAGAGAGATCAGTGAGAGTGAGATCAGTGAGAGAGAGAGAGATCAGTGAGAGAGAGAGATCAGTGAGAGTGAGATTAGTGAGAGTGAGATCAGTGAGAGAGAGATCAGTGAGAGAGAGATCAGTGAGAGAGAGAGATCAGTGAGAGAGAGATCAGTGAGAGTGAGATCAGGGAGAGTGAGATTAGTGAGAGAGAGATCAGTGAGAGAGAGATCAGGGAGAGTGAGATTAGTGAGAGAGAGATCAGTGAGAGTGAGATCAGTGAGAGTGAGATCAGTGAGAGTGAGATCAGAGAGAGAGAGAGATCAGTGAGAGAGAGATCAGTGAGAGTGAGATCAGTGAGAGAGAGATCAGTGAGAGTGATCAGTGAGAGAGAGATCAGTGAGAGTGAGATTAGTGAGAGAGAGATCAGTGAGAGAGAGATCAGTGAGAGTGAGATCAGTGAGAGAGATCAGTGAGAGAGAGATCAGCGAGAGTGAGATCAGTGAGAGAGAGAGATCAGTGAGAGAGAGATCAGTGAGAGATAGAGATCAGTGAGAGTGAGATCAGTGAGAGAGGGATCAGTGAGAGAGAGATCAGTGAGAGAGAGATCAGTGAGAGAGAGAGATCAGTGAGAGAGAGATCAGTGAGAGAGAGATCAGTGAGAGTGAGATCAGTGAGAGAGAGATCAGTGAGAGAGAGATCAGAGAGAGTGAGATCAGTGAAAGAGAGAGATCAGTGAGAGAGAGATCAGTGAGAGAGAGATCAGTGAGAGAGAGATCAGTGAGAGAGAGATCAGAGAGAGTGAGATCAGTGAAAGAGAGAGATCAGTGAGAGAGAGATCAGTGAGAGAGAGATCAGTGAGAGTGAGATCAGTGAGAGAGAGAGATCAGTGAGAGAGAGATCAGAGAGAGTGAGATCAGAGAGAGAGAGGTCAGTGAGAGTGAGATCAGCGAGAGAGAGATCAGTGAGAGGGAGATCAGTGAGAGAGAGATCAGCGAGAGTGAGATCAGTGAGAGAGAGAGATCAGTGAGAGAGAGATCAGAGAGAGTTAGATCAGAGAGAGAGAGATCAGTGAGAGTGAGATCAGCGAGAGAGAGATCAGTGAGAGAGAGAGATCAGTGAGAGAGAGATCAGCGAGAGAGAGATCAGTGAGAGAGAGATCAGCGAGAGAGAGATCAGTGAGAGTGAGATTAGTGAGAGAGAGATCAGCGAGAGTGAGATCAGTGAGAGTGAGATCAGTGAGAGAGAGAGATCATTGAGAGAGAGATCAGTGAGAGAGAGATCAGTGAGAGTGAGATCAGTGAGAGTGAGATCAGTGAGAGAGAGATCAGTGGGAGAGTGAGATCAGTGAGAGAGAGAGATCAGTGAGAGAGAGATCAGTGAGAGTGAGATCAGTGAGAGTGAGATCAGTGAGAGTGAGATCAGTGGGAGAGTGAGATCAGTGAGAGTGAGATCAGTGAGAGTGAGATCAGTGAGAGAGAGAGATAAGTGAGAGAGAGATCAGTGAGAGAGAGAGATCAGTGAGAGAGAGATCAGAGAGAGTTAGATCAGTGAGAGAGAGATCAGTGAGAGAGAGATCAGCGAGAGTGAGATCAGTGAGAGAGAGATCAGGGAGAGTGAGATTAGTGAGAGAGAGATCAGTGAGAGTGAGATCAGTGAGAGTGAGATCAGTGAGAGTGAGGTCAGTGAGAGTGAGATCAGTGAGAGAGAGAGATCAGTGAGAGAGAGATCAGTGAGAGAGAGAGATCAGTGAGAGTGAGATCAGTGAGAGTGAGATCAGTGAAAGAGAGAGATCAGTGAGAGAGAGATCAGTGAGAGAGAGATCAGTGAGAGAGAGATCAGAGAGAGTGAGATCAGAGAGAGAGAGGTCAGTGAGAGTGAGATCAGCGAGAGAGAGATCAGTGAGAGGGAGATCAGTGAGGGAGAGATCAGCGAGAGTGAGATCAGTGAGAGAGAGAGATCAGTGAGAGAGAGATCAGAGAGAGTTAGATCAGTGAGAGAGAGATCAGTGAGAGAGAGATCAGTGAGAGTGAGATCAGTGAGAGAGAGAGATCAGTGGGAGAGTGAGATTAGTGAGAGAGAGATCAGTGAGAGTGAGATCAGTGAGAGTGAGATCAGTGAGAGTGAGGTCAGTGAGAGTGAGATCAGTGAGAGAGAGAGATCAGTGAGAGTGAGATTAGTGAGAGAGAGATCAGTGAGAGTGAGATAAGTGAGGGAGAGATCAGTGAGAGAGAGATCAGTGAGAGAGAGATCAGTGAGAGTGAGATTAGTGAGAGTGAGATTAGAGAGAGTGAGATCAGTGAGAGTGAGATCAGTGAGAGAGAGATCAGTGAGAGTGAGATCAGTGAGAGTGAGATCAGTGAGAGAGAGATCAGTGAGAGAGAGATCAGTGAGAGAGGGATCAGTGAGAGTGAGATCAGTGAGAGAGAGAGATCAGTGAGAGAGAGATCAGTGAGAGGGAGATCAGTGAGAGAGAGAGAGATCAGTGAGAGAGAGAAATCAGTGAGAGTGAGATTAGTGAGAGTGAGATCAGTGAGAGAGAGAGATCAGTGAGAGTGAGATCAGTGAGAGAGAGATCAGTGAGAGAGAGATCAGTGAGAGTGAGATTAGTGAGAGAGAGATCAGTGAGAGAGAGATCAGGGAGAGTTAGATTAGTGAGAGAGAGATCAGTGAGAGTGAGATCAGTGAGAGTGAGATCAGTGAGAGAGAGATCAGTGAGAGTGATCAGTGAGAGAGAGATCAGTGAGAGAGAGATCAGTGAGAGAGAGATCAGTGAGAGAGAGATCAGTGAGAGTGAGATCCGTGAGAGTGAGATTAGTGAGAGAGAGATCAGTGAGAGAGAGATCAGTGAGAGTGAGATCAGTGAGAGAGATCAGTGAGAGAGAGATCAGCGAGAGTGAGATCAGTGAGAGAGAGAGATCAGTGAGAGAGAGATCAGTGAGAGAGAGAGATCAGTGAGAGTGAGATCAGTGAGAGAGAGATCAGTGAGAGAGAGATCAGTGAGAGAGAGATCAGTGAGAGTGAGATCAGTGAAAGAGAGAGATCAGTGAGAGAGAGATCAGTGAGAGAGAGATCAGTGAGAGTGAGATCAGTGAGTGAGAGAGATCAGTGAGAGAGAGATCAGTGAGAGTGAGATCAGCGAGAGAGAGATCAGTGAGAGGGAGATCAGCGAGAGAGAGATCAGTGAGAGGGAGATCAGTGAGAGAGAGATCAGCGAGAGTGAGATCAGTGAGAGAGAGAGATCAGTGAGAGAGAGATCAGAGAGAGTTAGATCAGAGAGAGAGAGATCAGTGAGAGTGAGATCAGCGAGAGAGAGATCAGTGAGAGAGAGAGATCAGTGAGAGAGAGATCAGCGAGAGAGAGATCAGTGAGAGAGAGATCAACGAGAGAGAGATCAGTGAGAATGAGATTAGTGAGAGAGAGATCAGCGAGAGTGAGATCAGTGAGAGTGAGATCAGTGAGAGAGAGAGATCATTGAGAGAGAGATCAGTGAGAGAGAGATCAGTGAGAGTGAGATCAGTGAGAGTGAGATCAGTGAGAGAGAGATCAGTGGGAGAGTGAGATCAGTGAGAGAGAGAGATCAGTGAGAGAGAGATCAGTGAGAGGGAGATCAGTGAGAGTGAGATCAGTGAGAGTGAGATCAGTGGGAGAGTGAGATCAGTGAGAGTGAGATCAGTGAGAGTGAGATCAGTGAGAGAGAGAGATCAGTGAGAGAGAGATCAGTGGGAGAGTGAGATCAGTGAGAGTGAGATCAGTGAGAGTGAGATCAGTGAGAGAGAGATCAGTGAGAGTGAGATCAGTGAGAGAGAGAGACCAGTGGGAGAGTGAGATCAGTGCAAGAGAGAGATCAGTGAGAGAGAGAGATCAGTGAGAGAGAGATTAGTGAGAGTGAGATCAGTGAGAGAGAGATCAGTGAGAGGGAGATCAGTGAGAGAGAGATCAGTGAGAGAGAGATTAGTGAGAGAGAGATCAGTGAGAGTGAGATCAGTGAGTGGGAGATCAGTGAGAGAGAGATCAGTGAGAGTGAGTTCAGTGAGAGAGAGATCAGTGAGAGTGAGATTAGTGAGAGAGAGATCAGCGAGAGTGAGATTAGTGAGAGAGAGATCAGTGAGAGAGGGATCAGTGAGAGTGAGATCAGTGAGAGAGAGATCAGTGAGAGAGAGATCAGTGAGAGAGCGATCAGTGAGAGAGAGATCAGTGAGAGAGAGATCAGTGAGAGTGAGATCAGTGAGAGTGAGTTCAGTGAGAGAGAGATCAGTGAGAGTGAGATCAGTGAGAGAGAGAGATCAGTGAGAGAGAGATCAGTGAGAGAGAGATCAGTGAGAGTGAGATCAGTGAGAGAGAGAGATCAGTGAGAGAGAGATCAGTGAGAGAGAGATCAGTGAGAGTGAGATCAGTGAGAGTGAGATCAGTGAGAGAGAGAGAGATCAGTGAGAGAGAGATCAGTGAGAGTGAGATTAGTGAGAGAGATCAGTGAGAGAGAGATCAGTGAGAGTGAGATCAGTGAGAGAGAGATCAATGAGAGTGAGATCAATGAGAGTGAGATCAGTGAGAGAGAGAGAGATCAGTGAGAGAGAGATCAGTGAGAGAGAGATCAGTGAGAGTGAGATCAGTGAGAGTGAGATCAGTGAGAGAGAGAGAGATCAGTGAGAGAGTGAGATCAGTGAGAGTGAGATCAGTGAGAGAGAGATCAGTGAGAGAGAGATCAGTGAGAGTGAGATTAGTGAGAGTGAGATTAGTGAGAGTGAGATTAGTCAGAGTGAGATGAGTGAGAGAGAGAGATCAGTGAGAGAGTGAGATCAGTGAGAGTGAGATCAGTGAGAGAGAGAGATCAGTGAGAGGGAGATTAGTGAGTGAGAGAGATCAGTGAGAGTGAGATCAGTGAGAGAGATCAGTGAGAGAGAGATCAGTGGGAGAGATTAGTGAGAGAGATCAGTGAGAGTGAGATCAGTGAGAGAGAGAGATCAGTGAGAGTGAGATCAGTGAGAGTGAGATCAGTGAGAGGGAGATTAGTGAGAGAGATCAGTGAGAGAGATCAGTGAGAGTGAGATCAGTGAGAGAGAGATAAGTGAGAGTGAGATCAGTGAGAGAGAGATCAGTGAGAGAGAGAGATCAGTGAGAGAGAGATCAGTGAGAGTAAGGTCAGTGAGAGAGAGATCAGTGAGAGTGAGATCTGTGAGAGAGAGATCAGTGAGAGTGAGATCAGTGAGAGAGAGATCAGTGAGACTGAGATCAGTGAGAGAGAGATCAGTGAGAGTGAGATCAGTGAGAGCGAGATCAGTGAGAGAGATCAGTGAGAGAGAGATCAGTGAGAGAGATTAGTGAGAGAGATCAGTGAGAGTGAGATCAGTGAGAGAGAGAGATCAGTGAGAGTGAGATCAGTGAGAGTGAGATCAGTGAGAGAGAGAGATCAGTGAGAGAGAGATTAGTGAGAGAGAGAGATCAGTGAGAGTGAGATCAGTGAGAGTGAGATCAGTGAGAGAGAGATCAGTGACAGAGAGATCAGTGAGAGAGATCAGTGAGAGAGATCAGTGAGAGTGAGATCAGTGAGAGAGAGATCAGTGAGAGTGAGATCAGTGACAGAGAGATCAGTGAGAGAGATCAGTGTGAGTGAGATCAGTGAGAGAGAGATCAGTGAGAGTGAGATCAGTGACAGAGAGATCAGTGAGAGAGATCAGTGAGAGTGAGATCAGTGAGAGAGAGATCAGTGAGAGTGAGATCAGTGAGAGAGAGATCAGTGAGAGAGAGAGATCAGTGAGAGAGAGATCAGTGAGAGTAAGGTCAGTGAGAGAGAGATCAGTGAGAGTGAGATCAGTGAGAGAGAGATCAATGAGAGTGAGATCAGTGAGAGAGAGAGAGATCAGTGAGAGTCTGAGATCAGTGAGAGTGAGATCAGTGCGAGAGAGAGATCAGTGAGAGAGAGATCAGTGAGAGAGAGATCAGTGAGAATGAGATCAGTGAGAGTGAGATCAGTGAGAGAGAGAGAGATCAGTGAGAGAGTGAGATCAGTGAGAGTGAGATCAGTGAGAGAGAGAGATCAGTGAGAGAGAGATCAGTGGGAGAGTGAGATCAGTGAGAGTGAGATCAGTGAGAGTGAGATCAGTGAGAGAGAGATCAGTGAGAGTGAGATCAGTGAGAGAGAGAGACCAGTGGGAGAGTGAGATCAGTGCAAGAGAGAGATCAGTGAGAGAGAGAGATCAGTGGGAGAGTGAGATCAGTGAGAGAGAGAGATCAGTGAGAGAGAGATCAGTGAGAGGGAGATCAGTGAGAGTGAGATCAGTGAGAGTGAGATCAGTGGGAGAGTGAGATCAGTGAGAGAGAGATCAGTGAGAGTGAGATCAGTGAGAGAGAGAGATCAGTGAGAGAGAGATCAGTGGGAGAGTGAGATCAGTGAGAGTGAGATCAGTGAGAGTGAGATCAGTGAGAGAGAGATCAGTGAGAGTGAGATCAGTGAGAGAGAGAGACCAGTGGGAGAGTGAGATCAGTGCAAGAGAGAGATCAGTGAGAGAGAGAGATCAGTGAGAGAGAGATTAGTGAGAGTGAGATCAGTGAGAGAGAGATCAGTGAGAGGGAGATCAGTGAGAGAGAGATCAGTGAGAGAGAGATTAGTGAGAGAGAGATCAGTGAGAGTGAGTTCAGTGAGAGAGAGATCAGTGAGAGTGAGATTAGTGAGAGAGAGATCAGCGAGAGTGAGATTAGTGAGAGAGAGATCAGTGAGAGAGGGATCAGTGAGAGTGAGATCAGTGAGAGAGAGATCAGTGAGAGAGAGATCAGTGAGAGAGCGATCAGTGAGAGAGAGATCAGTGAGAGAGAGATCAGTGAGAGTGAGATCAGTGAGAGTGAGTTCAGTGAGAGAGAGATCAGTGAGAGTGAGATCAGTGAGAGAGAGAGATCAGTGAGAGAGAGATCAGTGAGAGTGAGATCAGTGAGAGTGAGATCAGTGAGACAGAGATCAGTGAGAGTGAGATCAGTGAGAGTGAGATCAGTGAGAGAGAGATCAGTGAGAGAGAGATCAGTGAGAGTGAGATCAGTGAGAGTGAGATCAGTGAGAGAGAGAGATCAGTGAGAGAGAGATCAGTGAGAGAGAGATCAGTGAGAGTGAGATCAGTGAGAGAGAGAGATCAGTGAGAGAGAGATTAGTGAGTGAGAGAGATCAGTGAGAGTGAGATCAGTGAGAGAGATCAGTGAGAGAGAGATCAGTGGGAGAGATTAGTGAGAGAGATCAGTGAGAGTGAGATCAGTGAGAGAGAGAGATCAGTGAGAGTGAGATCAGTGAGAGTGAGATCAGTGAGAGAGAGAGATCAGTGAGAGAGAGATTAGTGAGAGAGAGAGATCAGTGAGAGTGAGATCAGTGAGAGAGATCAGTGAGAGAGAGATCAGTGAGAGAGATTAGTGAGAGAGATCAGTGAGAGTGAGATCAGTGAGAGAGAGAGATCAGTGAGAGTGAGATCAGTGAGAGTGAGATCAGTGAGAGGGAGATTAGTGAGAGAGATCAGTGAGAGAGATCAGTGAGAGTGAGATCAGTGAGAGAGAGATCAGTGAGAGTGAGATCAGTGAGAGAGAGATCAGTGAGAGAGAGAGATCAGTGAGAGAGAGATCAGTGAGAGTAAGGTCAGTGAGAGAGAGATTAGTGAGAGAGAGATCAGTGAGAGTGAGATCTGTGAGAGAGAGATCAGTGAGAGTGAGATCAGTGAGAGAGAGATCAGTGAGACTGAGATCAGTGAGAGAGAGATCAGTGAGAGTGAGATCAGTGAGAGAGAGATCAGTGAGAGAGATCAGTGAGAGAGAGATCAGTGAGAGAGATTAGTGAGAGAGATCAGTGAGAGTGAGATCAGTGAGAGAGAGAGATCAGTGAGAGTGAGATCAGTGAGAGTGAGATCAGTGAGAGAGAGAGATCAGTGAGAGAGAGATTAGTGAGAGAGAGAGATCAGTGAGAGTGAGATCAGTGAGAGTGAGATCAGTGAGAGAGAGATCAGTGACAGAGAGATCAGTGAGAGAGATCAGTGAGAGAGATCAGTGAGAGTGAGATCAGTGAGAGAGAGATCAGTGAGAGTGAGATCAGTGACAGAGAGATCAGTGAGAGAGATCAGTGTGAGTGAGATCAGTGAGAGAGAGATCAGTGAGAGTGAGATCAGTGACAGAGAGATCAGTGAGAGAGATCAGTGAGAGTGAGATCAGTGAGAGAGAGATCAGTGAGAGTGAGATCAGTGAGAGAGAGATCAGTGAGAGAGAGAGATCAGTGAGAGAGAGATCAGTGAGAGTAAGGTCAGTGAGAGAGAGATCAGTGAGAGAGAGATCAGTGAGAGTAAGGTCAGTGAGAGAGAGATCAGTGAGAGAGTGAGATCAGTGAGAGTGAGATCAGTGCGAGAGAGAGATCAGTGAGAGAGAGATTAGTGAGAGAGAGATCAGTGAGAGTGAGATCAGTGAGAGTGAGATCAGTGCAAGAGAGAGATCAGTGAGAGAGAGAGATCAGTGAGAGAGAGATCAGTGAGAGAGAGATCAGTGAGAGAGAAATCAGTGAGAGAGAGATCAGTGAGAGTGAGATCAGTGAGAGTGAGATCAGTGAGAGAGAGATCAGTGAGAGTGACATCAGTGAGAGAGAGATCAGTGAGAGAGAGATCAGTGAGAGAGGGAGATCAGTGAGAGTGAGATCAGTGAGAGAGAGATCAGTGAGAGTGAGATCAGTGACAGAGAGATCAGTGAGAGAGAGATCAGTGTGAGTGAGATCAGTGAGAGAGAGATCAGTGAGAGTGAGATCAGTGACAGAGAGATCAGTGAGAGAGATCAGTGAGAGTGAGATCAGTGAGAGAGAGATCAGTGAGAGTGAGATCAGTGAGAGAGAGATCAGTGAGAGAGAGAAATCAGTGAGAGAGAGATCAGTGAGAGTAAGGTCAGTGAGAGAGAGATCAGTGAGAGAGAGATCAGTGAGAGTGAGATCAGTGAGAGAGAGATCAATGAGAGTGAGATCAGTGAGAGAGAGAGAGATCAGTGAGAGTCTGAGATCAGTGAGAGTGAGATCAGTGCGAGAGAGAGATCAGTGAGAGAGAGATCAGTGAGAGAGAGATCAGTGAGAATGAGATCAGTGAGAGTGAGATCAGTGAGAGAGAGAGAGATCAGTGAGAGAGTGAGATCAGTGAGAGTGAGATCAGTGAGAGAGAGATCAGTGAGAGAGAGATCAGTGAGAGTGAGATTAGTGAGAGTGAGATTAGTGAGAGTGAGATTAGTCAGAGTGAGATGAGTGAGAGAGAGAGAGATCAGTGAGAGAGTGAGATCAGTGAGAGTGAGATCAGTGGGAGAGAGAGATCAGTGAGAGTGAGATTAGTGAGAGTGAGATCAGTGAGAGTGAGATCAGTGAGAGAGAGAGATCAGTGCTAGAGAGATCAGTGAGAGAGAGATCAGTGAGAGTGTGATCAGTGAGAGAGAGAGATCAGTGAGAGAGAGATCAGTGAGAGAGAGATCAGTGAGAGTGAGATCAGTGAGAGTGAGATCAGTGCGAGAGAGAGATCAGTGAGAGAGAGATCAGTGAGAGTGAGATCAGTGAGAGAGAGATCAGTGACAGAGAGATCAGTGAGAGAGATCAGTGAGAGTGAGATCAGTGAGAGAGAGATCAGTGAGAGTGAGATCAGTGACAGAGAGATCAGTGAGAGAGATCAGTGTGAGTGAGATCAGTGAGAGAGAGATCAGTGAGAGTGAGATCAGTGACAGAGAGATCAGTGAGAGAGATCAGTGAGAGTGAGATCAGTGAGAGAGAGATCAGTGAGAGTGAGATCAGTGAGAGAGAGATCAGTGAGAGAGAGAGATCAGTGAGAGAGAGATCAGTGAGAGTAAGGTCAGTGAGAGAGAGATCAGTGAGAGAGAGATCAGTGAGAGTGAGATCAGTGAGAGAGAGATCAATGAGAGTGAGATCAGTGAGAGAGAGAGAGATCAGTGAGAGTCTGAGATCAGTGAGAGTGAGATCAGTGCGAGAGAGAGATCAGTGAGAGAGAGATCAGTGAGAGAGAGATCAGTGAGAATGAGATCAGTGAGAGTGAGATCAGTGAGAGAGAGAGAGATCAGTGAGAGAGTGAGATCAGTGAGAGTGAGATCAGTGAGAGAGAGATCAGTGAGAGTGAGATTAGTGAGAGTGAGATTAGTGAGAGTGAGATTAGTCAGAGTGAGATGAGTGAGAGAGAGAGAGATCAGTGAGAGAGTGAGATCAGTGAGAGTGAGATCAGTGGGAGAGAGAGATCAGTGAGAGTGAGATTAGTGAGAGTGAGATCAGTGAGAGTGAGATCAGTGAGAGAGAGAGATCAGTGCTAGAGAGATCAGTGAGAGAGAGATCAGTGAGAGTGTGATCAGTGAGAGAGAGAGATCAGTGAGAGAGAGATCAGTGAGAGAGAGATCAGTGAGAGTGAGATCAGTGAGAGTGAGATCAGTGAGAGAGAGATCAGTGAGAGAGAGATCAGTGAGAGTGAGATCAGTGAGAGTGAGATCAGTGAGAGAGAGAGAGATCAGTGAGAGAGTGAGATCAGTGAGAGTGAGATCAGTGCGAGAGAGAGATCAGTGAGAGAGAGATTAGTGAGAGAGAGATCAGTGAGAGTGAGATCAGTGAGAGTGAGATCAGTGCAAGAGAGAGATCAGTGAGAGAGAGAGATCAGTGAGAGAGAGATCAGTGAGAGAGAGATCAGTGCAAGAGAGAGATCAGTGAGAGAGAGAGATCAGTGAGAGAGAGATCAGTGAGAGTGAGATCAGTGCAAGAGAGAGATCAGTGAGAGAGAGAGATCAGTGAGAGAGAGATCAGTGAGAGAGAGATCAGTGAGAGAGAAATCAGTGAGAGAGAGATCAGTGAGAGTGAGATCAGTGAGAGTGAGATCAGTGAGAGAGAGATCAGTGAGAGTGACATCAGTGAGAGAGAGATCAGTGAGAGAGAGATCAGTGAGAGAGGGAGATCAGTGAGAGTGAGATCAGTGAGAGAGAGATCAGTGAGAGTGAGATCAGTGACAGAGAGATCAGTGAGAGTGAGATCAGTGAGAGTGAGATCAGTGAGAGAGAGATCAGTGAGAGTGACATCAGTGAGAGTGTGATCAGTGAGAGAGAGAGATCAGTGAGAGAGAGATCAGTGAGAGAGAGATCAGTGAGAGTGAGATCAGTGAGAGTGAGATCAGTGAGAGTGAGATCAGTGCGAGAGAGAGATCAGTGAGAGAGAGATCAGTGAGAGTGAGATCAGTGAGAGAGAGATCAGTGAGAGAGAGATCAGTGAGAGTGAGATCAGTGAGAGTGAGATCAGTGAGAGAGAGAGAGATCAGTGAGAGAGTGAGATCAGTGAGAGTGAGATCAGTGCGAGAGAGAGATCAGTGAGAGAGAGATTAGTGAGAGAGAGATCAGTGAGAGTGAGATCAGTGAGAGTGAGATCAGTGCAAGAGAGAGATCAGTGAGAGAGAGAGATCAGTGAGAGAGAGATCAGTGAGAGAGAGATCAGTGAGAGAGAAATCAGTGAGAGAGAGATCAGTGAGAGTGAGATCAGTGAGAGTGAGATCAGTGAGAGAGAGATCAGTGTGAGTGAGATCAGTGAGAGAGAGATCAGTGAGAGTGAGATCAGTGACAGAGAGATCAGTGAGAGAGATCAGTGAGAGTGAGATCAGTGAGAGAGAGATCAGTGAGAGTGAGATCAGTGAGAGAGAGATCAGTGAGAGAGAGAAATCAGTGAGAGAGAGATCAGTGAGAGTAAGGTCAGTGAGAGAGAGATCAGTGAGAGAGAGATCAGTGAGAGTGAGATCAGTGAGAGAGAGATCAATGAGAGTGAGATCAGTGAGAGAGAGAGAGATCAGTGAGAGTCTGAGATCAGTGAGAGTGAGATCAGTGCGAGAGAGAGATCAGTGAGAGAGAGATCAGTGAGAGAGAGATCAGTGAGAATGAGATCAGTGAGAGTGAGATCAGTGAGAGAGAGAGAGATCAGTGAGAGAGTGAGATCAGTGAGAGTGAGATCAGTGAGAGAGAGATCAGTGAGAGAGAGATCAGTGAGAGTGAGATTAGTGAGAGTGAGATTAGTGAGAGTGAGATTAGTCAGAGTGAGATGAGTGAGAGAGAGAGAGATCAGTGAGAGAGTGAGATCAGTGAGAGTGAGATCAGTGGGAGAGAGAGATCAGTGAGAGTGAGATTAGTGAGAGTGAGATCAGTGAGAGTGAGATCAGTGAGAGAGAGAGATCAGTGCTAGAGAGATCAGTGAGAGAGAGATCAGTGAGAGTGTGATCAGTGAGAGAGAGAGATCAGTGAGAGAGAGATCAGTGAGAGAGAGATCAGTGAGAGTGAGATCAGTGAGAGTGAGATCAGTGAGAGTGAGATCAGTGCGAGAGAGAGATCAGTGAGAGAGAGATCAGTGAGAGTGAGATCAGTGAGAGAGAGATCAGTGACAGAGAGATCAGTGAGAGAGATCAGTGAGAGAGATCAGTGAGAGTGAGATCAGTGAGAGAGAGATCAGTGAGAGTGAGATCAGTGACAGAGAGATCAGTGAGAGAGATCAGTGTGAGTGAGATCAGTGAGAGAGAGATCAGTGAGAGTGAGATCAGTGACAGAGAGATCAGTGAGAGAGATCAGTGAGAGTGAGATCAGTGAGAGAGAGATCAGTGAGAGTGAGATCAGTGAGAGAGAGATCAGTGAGAGAGAGAGATCAGTGAGAGAGAGATCAGTGAGAGTAAGGTCAGTGAGAGAGAGATCAGTGAGAGAGAGATCAGTGAGAGTGAGATCAGTGAGAGAGAGATCAATGAGAGTGAGATCAGTGAGAGAGAGAGAGATCAGTGAGAGTCTGAGATCAGTGAGAGTGAGATCAGTGCGAGAGAGAGATCAGTGAGAGAGAGATCAGTGAGAGAGAGATCAGTGAGAATGAGATCAGTGAGAGTGAGATCAGTGAGAGAGAGAGAGATCAGTGAGAGAGTGAGATCAGTGAGAGTGAGATCAGTGAGAGAGAGATCAGTGAGAGTGAGATTAGTGAGAGTGAGATTAGTGAGAGTGAGATTAGTCAGAGTGAGATGAGTGAGAGAGAGAGAGATCAGTGAGAGAGTGAGATCAGTGAGAGTGAGATCAGTGGGAGAGAGAGATCAGTGAGAGTGAGATTAGTGAGAGTGAGATCAGTGAGAGTGAGATCAGTGAGAGAGAGAGATCAGTGCTAGAGAGATCAGTGAGAGAGAGATCAGTGAGAGTGTGATCAGTGAGAGAGAGAGATCAGTGAGAGAGAGATCAGTGAGAGAGAGATCAGTGAGAGTGGGATCAGTGAGAGTGAGATCAGTGAGAGTGAGATCAGTGCGAGAGAGAGATCAGTGAGAGAGAGATCAGTGAGAGTGAGATCAGTGAGAGAGAGATCAGTGAGAGAGAGATCAGTGAGAGTGAGATCAGTGAGAGTGAGATCAGTGAGAGAGAGAGAGATCAGTGAGAGAGTGAGATCAGTGAGAGTGAGATCAGTGCGAGAGAGAGATCAGTGAGAGAGAGATTAGTGAGAGAGAGATCAGTGAGAGTGAGATCAGTGAGAGTGAGATCAGTGCAAGAGAGAGATCAGTGAGAGAGAGAGATCAGTGAGAGAGAGATCAGTGAGAGAGAGATCAGTGAGAGAGAAATCAGTGAGAGAGAGATCAGTGAGAGTGAGATCAGTGAGAGTGAGATCAGTGAGAGAGAGATCAGTGAGAGTGACATCAGTGAGAGAGAGATCAGTGAGAGAGAGATCAGTGAGAGAGAGAGATCAGTGCTAGAGAGATCAGTGAGAGAGAGATCAGTGAGAGTGTGATCAGTGAGAGAGAGAGATCAGTGAGAGAGAGATCAGTGAGAGAGAGATCAGTGAGAGTGAGATCAGTGAGAGTGAGATCAGTGAGAGTGAGATCAGTGCGAGAGAGAGATCAGTGAGAGAGAGATCAGTGAGAGTGAGATCAGTGAGAGAGAGATCAGTGAGAGAGAGATCAGTGAGAGTGAGATCAGTGAGAGTGAGATCAGTGAGAGAGAGAGAGATCAGTGAGAGAGTGAGATCAGTGAGAGTGAGATCAGTGCAAGAGAGAGATCAGTGAGAGAGAGATTAGTGAGAGAGAGATCAGTGAGAGTGAGATCAGTGAGAGTGAGATCAG
Organism: Chiloscyllium punctatum; assembly: GCF_047496795.1. Taxonomy (NCBI): domain Eukaryota; kingdom Metazoa; phylum Chordata; class Chondrichthyes; order Orectolobiformes; family Hemiscylliidae; genus Chiloscyllium; species Chiloscyllium punctatum. Next base: position 12,105,145 of record NC_092760.1, on the reverse strand, counting down.
TGCAAGAGAGAGATCAGTGAGAGAGAGAGATCAGTGAGAGAGAGATCAGTGAGAGAGAGATCAGTGAGAGAGAAATCAGTGAGAGAGAGATCAGTGAGAGTGAGATCAGTGAGAGTGAGATCAATGAGAGAGAGATCAGTGAGAGTGACATCAGTGAGAGAGAGATCAGTGAGAGAGAGATCAGTGAGAGAGGGAGATCAGTGAGAGTGAGATCAGTGAGAGAGAGATCAGTGAGAGTGAGATCAGTGACAGAGAGATCAGTGAGAGTGAGATCAGTGAGAGTGAGATCAGTGAGAGAGAGATCAGTGAGAGTGACATCAGTGAGAGTGTGATCAGTGAGAGAGAGAGATCAGTGAGAGAGAGATCAGTGAGAGAGAGATCAGTGAGAGTGAGATCAGTGAGAGTGAGATCAGTGAGAGTGAGATCAGTGCGAGAGAGAGATCAGTGAGAGAGAGATCAGTGAGAGTGAGATCAGTGAGAGAGAGATCAGTGAGAGAGAGATCAGTGAGAGTGAGATCAGTGAGAGTGAGATCAGTGAGAGAGAGAGAGATCAGTGAGAGAGTGAGATCAGTGAGAGTGAGATCAGTGCGAGAGAGAGATCAGTGAGAGAGAGATTAGTGAGAGAGAGATCAGTGAGAGTGAGATCAGTGAGAGTGAGATCAGTGCAAGAGAGAGATCAGTGAGAGAGAGAGATCAGTGAGAGAGAGATCAGTGAGAGAGAGATCAGTGAGAGAGAAATCAGTGAGAGAGAGATCAGTGAGAGTGAGATCAGTGAGAGTGAGATCAGTGAGAGAGAGATCAGTGTGAGTGAGATCAGTGAGAGAGAGATCAGTGAGAGTGAGATCAGTGACAGAGAGATCAGTGAGAGAGATCAGTGAGAGTGAGATCAGTGAGAGAGAGATCAGTGAGAGTGAGATCAGTGAGAGAGAGATCAGTGAGAGAGAGAAATCAGTGAGAGAGAGATCAGTGAGAGTAAGGTCAGTGAGAGAGAGATCAGTGAGAGAGAGATCAGTGAGAGTGAGATCAGTGAGAGAGAGATCAATGAGAGTGAGATCAGTGAGAGAGAGAGAGATCAGTGAGAGTCTGAGATCAGTGAGAGTGAGATCAGTGCGAGAGAGAGATCAGTGAGAGAGAGATCAGTGAGAGAGAGATCAGTGAGAATGAGATCAGTGAGAGTGAGATCAGTGAGAGAGAGAGAGATCAGTGAGAGAGTGAGATCAGTGAGAGTGAGATCAGTGAGAGAGAGATCAGTGAGAGAGAGATCAGTGAGAGTGAGATTAGTGAGAGTGAGATTAGTGAGAGTGAGATTAGTCAGAGTGAGATGAGTGAGAGAGAGAGAGATCAGTGAGAGAGTGAGATCAGTGAGAGTGAGATCAGTGGGAGAGAGAGATCAGTGAGAGTGAGATTAGTGAGAGTGAGATCAGTGAGAGTGAGATCAGTGAGAGAGAGAGATCAGTGCTAGAGAGATCAGTGAGAGAGAGATCAGTGAGAGTGTGATCAGTGAGAGAGAGAGATCAGTGAGAGAGAGATCAGTGAGAGAGAGATCAGTGAGAGTGAGATCAGTGAGAGTGAGATCAGTGAGAGTGAGATCAGTGCGAGAGAGAGATCAGTGAGAGAGAGATCAGTGAGAGTGAGATCAGTGAGAGAGAGATCAGTGACAGAGAGATCAGTGAGAGAGATCAGTGAGAGAGATCAGTGAGAGTGAGATCAGTGAGAGAGAGATCAGTGAGAGTGAGATCAGTGACAGAGAGATCAGTGAGAGAGATCAGTGTGAGTGAGATCAGTGAGAGAGAGATCAGTGAGAGTGAGATCAGTGACAGAGAGATCAGTGAGAGAGATCAGTGAGAGTGAGATCAGTGAGAGAGAGATCAGTGAGAGTGAGATCAGTGAGAGAGAGATCAGTGAGAGAGAGAGATCAGTGAGAGAGAGATCAGTGAGAGTAAGGTCAGTGAGAGAGAGATCAGTGAGAGAGAGATCAGTGAGAGTGAGATCAGTGAGAGAGAGATCAATGAGAGTGAGATCAGTGAGAGAGAGAGAGATCAGTGAGAGTCTGAGATCAGTGAGAGTGAGATCAGTGCGAGAGAGAGATCAGTGAGAGAGAGATCAGTGAGAGAGAGATCAGTGAGAATGAGATCAGTGAGAGTGAGATCAGTGAGAGAGAGAGAGATCAGTGAGAGAGTGAGATCAGTGAGAGTGAGATCAGTGAGAGAGAGATCAGTGAGAGTGAGATTAGTGAGAGTGAGATTAGTGAGAGTGAGATTAGTCAGAGTGAGATGAGTGAGAGAGAGAGAGATCAGTGAGAGAGTGAGATCAGTGAGAGTGAGATCAGTGGGAGAGAGAGATCAGTGAGAGTGAGATTAGTGAGAGTGAGATCAGTGAGAGTGAGATCAGTGAGAGAGAGAGATCAGTGCTAGAGAGATCAGTGAGAGAGAGATCAGTGAGAGTGTGATCAGTGAGAGAGAGAGATCAGTGAGAGAGAGATCAGTGAGAGAGAGATCAGTGAGAGTGGGATCAGTGAGAGTGAGATCAGTGAGAGTGAGATCAGTGCGAGAGAGAGATCAGTGAGAGAGAGATCAGTGAGAGTGAGATCAGTGAGAGAGAGATCAGTGAGAGAGAGATCAGTGAGAGTGAGATCAGTGAGAGTGAGATCAGTGAGAGAGAGAGAGATCAGTGAGAGAGTGAGATCAGTGAGAGTGAGATCAGTGCGAGAGAGAGATCAGTGAGAGAGAGATTAGTGAGAGAGAGATCAGTGAGAGTGAGATCAGTGAGAGTGAGATCAGTGCAAGAGAGAGATCAGTGAGAGAGAGAGATCAGTGAGAGTGAGATCAGTGAGAGTGAGATCAGTGAGAGAGAGATCAGTGAGAGAGAAATCAGTGAGAGAGAGATCAGTGAGAGTGAGATCAGTGAGAGTGAGATCAGTGAGAGAGAGATCAGTGAGAGTGACATCAGTGAGAGAGAGATCAGTGAGAGAGAGATCAGTGAGAGAGGGAGATCAGTGAGAGTGAGATCAGTGAGAGAGAGATCAGTGAGAGTGAGATCAGTGACAGAGAGATCAGTGAGAGAGATCAGTGTGAGTGAGATCAGTGAGAGAGAGATCAGTGAGAGTGAGATCAGTGAGAGAGAGAGAGATCAGTGAGAGAGTGAGATCAGTGAGAGTGAGATCAGTGCGAGAGAGAGATCAGTGAGAGAGAGATTAGTGAGAGAGAGATCAGTGAGAGTGAGATCAGTGAGAGTGAGATCAGTGCAAGAGAGAGATCAGTGAGAGAGAGAGATCAGTGAGAGTGAGATCAGTGAGAGTGAGATCAGTGAGAGAGAGATCAGTGAGAGAGAGATCAGTGAGAGTGAGATCAGTGAGAGATAGATCAGTGAGAGAGAGAAATCAGTGAGAGAGAGATCAGTGAGAGTAAGGTCAGTGAGAGAGAGATCAGTGAGAGAGAGATCAGTGAGAGTGAGATCAGTGAGAGAGAGATCAATGAGAGTGAGATCAGTGAGAGAGAGAGAGATCAGTGAGAGTCTGAGATCAGTGAGAGTGAGATCAGTGCGAGAGAGAGATCAGTGAGAGAGAGATCAGTGAGAGAGAGATCAGTGAGAATGAGATCAGTGAGAGTGAGATCAGTGAGAGAGAGAGAGATCAGTGAGAGAGTGAGATCAGTGAGAGTGAGATCAGTGAGAGAGAGATCAGTGAGAGAGAGATCAGTGAGAGTGAGATTAGTGAGAGTGAGATTAGTGAGAGTGAGATTAGTCAGAGTGAGATGAGTGAGAGAGAGAGAGATCAGTGAGAGAGTGAGATCAGTGAGAGTGAGATCAGTGGGAGAGAGAGATCAGTGAGAGTGAGATTAGTGAGAGTGAGATCAGTGAGAGTGAGATCAGTGAGAGAGAGAGATCAGTGCTAGAGAGATCAGTGAGAGAGAGATCAGTGAGAGTGTGATCAGTGAGAGAGAGAGATCAGTGAGAGAGAGATCAGTGAGAGAGAGATCAGTGAGAGTGAGATCAGTGAGAGTGAGATCAGTGAGAGTGAGATCAGTGCGAGAGAGAGATCAGTGAGAGAGAGATCAGTGAGAGTGAGATCAGTGAGAGAGAGATCAGTGAGAGAGAGATCAGTGAGAGTGAGATCAGTGAGAGTAAGATCAGTGAGAGAGAGAGAGATCAGTGAGAGAGTGAGATCAGTGAGAGTGAGATCAGTGCGAGAGAGAGATCAGTGAGAGAGAGATTAGTGAGAGAGAGATCAGTGAGAGTGAGATCAGTGAGAGTGAGATCAGTGCAAGAGAGAGATCAGTGAGAGAGAGAGATCAGTGAGAGAGAGATCAGTGAGAGAGAGATCAGTGAGAGAGAAATCAGTGAGAGAGAGATCAGTGAGAGTGAGATCAGTGAGAGTGAGATCAGTGAGAGAGAGATCAGTGAGAGTGACATCAGTGAGAGAGAGATCAGTGAGAGAGAGATCAGTGAGAGAGGGAGATCAGTGAGAGTGAGATCAGTGAGAGAGAGATCAGTGAGCGAGAGATCAGTGAGAGAGAGATCAGTGAGAGAGAGATCAATGAGAGTGAGATCAGTGAGAGAGAGAGAGATCAGTGAGAGTCTGAGATCAGTGAGAGTGAGATCAGTGCGAGAGAGAGATCAGTGAGAGTGAGATCAGTGAGAGAGAGATCAGTGAGATTGAGATTAGTGAGAGAGAGATCAGTGAGAGTGAGATCAGTGAGAGTGAGATCAGTGAGAGAGAGAGAGATCAGTGAGAGAGTGAGATCAGTGAGAGTGAGATCAGTGCAACAGAGAGATCAGTGAGAGAGAGATCAGTGAGAGAGAGAGATCAGTGAGAGTGAGATCAGAGAGAGAGAGATCAGTGAGAGAGAGATCAGTGAGAGAGAGATCAGTGAGAGAGAAATCAGTGAGAGAGAGATCAGTGAGAGTGAGATCAGTGAGAGTGAGATCAGTGAGAGAGAGATCAGTGAGAGTGACATCAGTGAGAGAGAGATCAGTGAGAGAGAGATCAGTGAGAGAGAGATCAGTGAGAGAGGGAGATCAGTGAGAGTGAGATCAGTGAGAGAGAGATCAGTGAGAGAGAGATCAATGAGAGTGAGATCAGTGAGAGAGAGAGAGATCAGTGAGAGAGAGATCAGTGAGAGAGAGATCAGTGAGAGTGAGATCAGTGAGAGTGAGATCAGTGAGAGAGAGAGAGATCAGTGAGAGAGTGAGATCAGTGAGAGTGAGATCAGTGAGAGAGAGATCAGTGAGAGAGAGATCAGTGAGAGTGAGATTAGTGAGAGTGAGATTAGTGAGAGTGAGATTAGTCAGAGTGAGATGAGTGAGAGAGAGAGAGATCAGTGAGAGAGTGAGATCAGTGAGAGTGAGATCAGTGCGAGAGAGAGATCAGTGAGAGTGAGATTAGTGAGCTTGAGATCAGTGAGAGTGAGATCAGTGAGAAAGAGAGATCAGTGCTAGAGAGATCAGTGAGAGAGAGATCAGTGAGAGTGTGATCAGTGAGAGAGAGATCAGTGAGAGAGAGAGATCAGTGAGAGAGAGATCAGTGAGAGTAAGGTCAGTGAGAGAGAGATCAGTGAGAGAGAGATCAGTGAGAGTGAGATCAGTGAGAGAGAGATCAATGAGAGTGAGATCAGTGAGAGAGAGAGAGATCAGTGAGAGTCTGAGATCAGTGAGAGTGAGATCAGTGCGAGAGAGAGATCAGTGAGAGAGAGATCAGTGAGAGAGAGATCAGTGAGAATGAGATCAGTGAGAGTGAGATCAGTGAGAGAGAGAGTGAGATCAGTGAGAGAGAGAGATCAGTGAGAGTGAGATCAGTGAGAGAGAGAGATCAGTGAGAGTGAGATCAGTGAGAGAGAGATCAGTGAGAGAGAGAGATCAGTGAGAGTGAGATCAGTGAGAGAGAGATCAGTGAGAGAGAGATCAGTGAGAGTGAGATCAGTGAGAGAGAGATCAGTGAGAGTGCGATCAGTGAGACTGAGATCAGTGAGAGAGAGAGCAGTGAGAGAGAGAGATCAGTGAGAGAGAGATCAGTGAGAGAGAGAGAGATCAGTGAGAGAGAGATCAGTGAGAGAGAGATCAGTGAGAGAGAGATCAGTGAGAGAGAGATCAGTGAGAGAGAGATCAGTGAGAGAGAGATCAGTGAGAGTGAGATCAGTGAGAGTGAGATCAGTGCGAGAGAGAGATCAGTGAGAGAGAGATTAGTGAGAGAGAGATCAGTGAGAGTGAGATCAGTGAGAGTGAGATCAGTGAGAGAGAGAGAGATCAGTGAGAGAGTGAGATCAGTGAGAGTGAGATCAGTGCAAGAGAGAGATCAGTGAGAGAGAGAGATCAGTGAGAGAGAGATCAGTGAGAGAGAGATCAGTGAGAGAGAAATCAGTGAGAGAGAGATCAGTGAGAGTGAGATCAGTGAGAGTGAGATCAGTGAGAGAGAGATCAGTGAGAGTGACATCAGTGAGAGAGAGATCAGTGAGAGAGAGATCAGTGAGAGAGGGAGATCAGTGAGAGTGAGATCAGTGAGAGAGAGATCAGTGAGCGAGTGATCAATGAGAGTGAGATCAGTGAGAGAGAGAGAGATCAGTGAGAGTCTGAGATCAGTGAGAGTGAGATCAGTGCGAGAGAGAGATCAGTGAGAGAGAGATCAGTGAGAGAGAGATCAGTGAGATTGAGATTAGTGAGAGAGAGATCAGTGAGAGAGAGATCAGTGAGAGTGAGATCAGTGAGAGAGAGAGAGATCAGTGAGAGAGTGAGATCAGTGAGAGTGAGATCAGTGAGAGAGAGATCAGTGAGAGTCTGAGATCAGTGAGAGTGAGATCAGTGCGAGAGAGAGATCAGTGAGAGAGAGATCAGTGAGAGAGAGATCAGTGAGAGAGAGATCAGTGAGAGTGAGATCAGTGAGAGTGAGATCAGTGAGAGAGAGAGAGATCAGTGAGAGAGTGAGATCAGTGAGAGTGAGATCAGTGCAACAGAGAGATCAGTGAGAGAGAGATCAGTGAGAGAGAGAGATCAGTGAGAGTGAGATCAGAGAGAGAGAGATCAGTGAGAGAGAGAGATCAGTGAGAGTGAGATTAGTGAGAGAGAGATCAGTGAGAGAGAGATCAGTGAGAGAGAGATCAGTGAGAGAGAAATCAGTGAGAGAGAGATCAGTGAGAGTGAGATCAGTGAGAGTGAGATCAGTGAGAGAGAGATCAGTGAGAGTGACATCAGTGAGAGAGAGATCAGTGAGAGAGAGATCAGTGAGAGAGAGAGATCAGTGAGAGAGGGAGATCAGTGAGAGTGAGAACAGTGAGAGAGAGATCAGTGAAAGAGAGATCAATGAGAGTGAGATCAGTGAGAGAGAGATCAGTGAGAGAGAGATCAGTGAGAGTGAGATCAGTGAGAGAGAGAGAGATCAGTGAGAGAGTGAGATCAGTGAGAGTGAGATCAGTGAGAGAGAGATCAGTGAGAGAGAGATCAGTGAGAGTGAGATTAGTGAGAGTGAGATTAGTGAGAGTGAGATTAGTCAGAGTGAGATGAGTGAGAGAGAGAGAGATCAGTGAGAGAGTGAGATCAGTGAGAGTGAGATCAGTGCGAGAGAGAGATCAGTGAGAGTGAGATTAGTGAGAGTGAGATCAGTGAGAGTGAGATCAGTGAGAAAGAGAGATCAGTGCAAGAGAGATCAGTGAGAGAGAGATCAGTGAGAGTGTGATCAGTGAGAGAGAGATCAGTGAGAGAGAGAGATCAGTGAGAGTGAGATCAGTGAGAGTGTGATCAGTGAGAGAGAGAGATCAGTGAGAGTGAGATTAGTGAGAGAGAGATCAGTGAGAGAGAGATCAGTGAGAGAGAGAGATCAGTGAGAGTGAGATCAGTGAGAGAGAGATCAGTGAGAGAGAGAGATCAGTGAGAGTGAGATCAGTGAGAGTGTGATCAGTGAGAGAGAGAGATCAGTGAGAGTGAGATTAGTGAGAGAGAGATCAGTGAGAGAGAGATCAGTGAGAGAGAGAGATCAGTGAGAGTGAGATCAGTGAGAGAGAGATCAGTGAGAGAGAGAGATCAGTGAGAGAGAGATCAGTGAGAGAGAGAGATCAGTGAGAGAGAGATCAGTGAGAGAGAGATCAGTGAGAGAGAGATCAGTGAGAGAGAGATCAGTGAGAGTGAGATCAGTGAGAGTGAGATCAGAGAGAGAGAGATCAGTGAGAGTGAGATCAGTGAGAGAGAGAGATCAGTGAGAGTGAGATCAGTGAGAGAGAGATCAGTGAGAGAGAGAGATCAGTGAGAGTGAGATCAGTGAGAGAGAGATCAGTGAGAGAGAGATCAGTGAGACTGAGATCAGTGAGAGAGAGAGCAGTGAGAGTGAGATCAGTGAGAGAGAGATCAGTGAGAGTGAGATTAGTGAGAGAGAGATCAGTGAGAGAGAGATCAGTGAGAGTGCGATCAGTGAGACTGAGATCAGTGAGAGAGAGAGCAGTGAGAGAGAGATCAGTGAGAGTGAGATCAGAGAGAGACAGATCAGTGAGAGTGAGATTAGTGAGAGTGAGATTAGTCAGAGTGAGATTAGTGAGAGAGAGAGATCAGTGAGAGTGAGATTAGTGCGAGTGAGATTAGTGAGAGTGAGATCAGTGAGAGTGAGATCAGTGAGAGAGAGATCAGTGAGAGAGAGATCAGTGAGAGTGCGATCAGTGAGAGAGAGATCAGTGAGAGAGAGATCAGTGAGAGAGAGATCAGTGAGAGTGAGATTAGTGCGAGTGAGATCAGTGAGAGAGAGATCAGTGAGAGTGCGATCAGTGAGAGTGAGATTAGTGCGAGTGAGATTAGTGAGAGTGAGATCAGTGAGAGTGAGATCAGTGAGAGAGAGATCAGTGAGAGAGAGAGATCAGTGAGAGAGAGATCAGTGAGAGTGAGATCAGTGAGAGTGAGATCAGTGAGAGTGAGATCAGTGAGAGTGAGATCAGTGAGAGAGAGATTAGTGAGAGTGAGATCAGTGAGAGAGAGAGATCAGTGAGAGAGAGATCAGTGAGAGAGAGATCAGGGAGAGTGAGGTCAGTGAGAGTGAGATCAGTGAGAGAGAGATCAGTGAGAGTGAGATCAGTGAGAGAGAGATCAGTGAGAGAGAGATCAGTGAGAGAGAGATGAGTGAGAGTGAGATCAGTGAGAGAGAGAGATAAGTGAGAGAGAGATCAGTGAGAGAGAGATCAGTGAGAGTGAGATCAGTGAGAGTGAGATCAGTGAGAGAGAGATTAGTGAGAGAGAGATCAGTGAGAGTGAGATTAGTGAGAGAGAGAGATCAGTGAGAGTGAGATCAGTGAGAGTGAGTTCAGTGACAGAGAGATCAGGGAGAGTGAGATCAGTGAGAGAGAGATCAGTGAGAGAGAGATTAGTGAGAGAGAGATCAGTGAGAGTGAGATTAGTGAGAGAGAGAGATCAGTGAGAGTGAGATCAGTGAGAGTGAGGTCAGTGAGAGTGAGATCAGTGAGAGAGAGAGATCAGTGAGAGTGAGATTAGTGAGAGTGAGTTCAGTGAGAGTGAGATCAGTGAGAGTGAGATCAGTGAGATGAGATCAGTGAGAGTGAGATCAGTGAGAGAGAGATCAGTAAGAGAGAGATCAGTGAGAGTGAGATCAGTGAGAGTGAGATCAGTGAGAGTGAGATCAGTGAGAGAGAGAGAGATCAGTGATAGAGAGATCAGTGAGAGAGAGATCAGTGAGAGTGAGATCAGTGAGAGAGAGATCAGTGGGAGAGTGAGATCAGTGAGAGAGAGATCAGTGAGAGAGAGATCAGTGAGAGAGAGAGATCAGTGAGGGTGAGATCAGTGAGAGTGAGATCAGTGAGAGTGAGATCAGTGAGAGAGAGATCAGTGAGAGTGAGATCAGTGAGAGTGAGATCAGTGAGAGAGAGATCAGTGAGAGTGAGATCAGTGAGAGTGAGATCAGTGAGAGAGAGATCAGTGAGAGTGAGATCAGTGAGAGAGAGATCAGTGAGAGAGAGATCAGTGAGAGTGAGGTCAGTGAGAGAGAGAGATCAGGGAGAGTGAGGTCAGTGAGAGTGAGATCAGTGAGAGTGAGATCATTGAGAGAGAGATCAGTGAGAGAGAGATCAGTGAGAGTGAGATCAGTGAGAGAGAGAGATCAGTGAGAGTGAGATCAGTGAGAGTGAGATCAGTGAGAGTGAGGTCAGTGAGAGAGAGATCAGGGAGAGTGAGGTCAGTGAGAGTGAGATCAGTGAGAGAGAGAGATCAGTGAGAGTGAGATCAGTGAGAGTGAGTTCAGTGAGAGAGAGAGAACAGTCAGAGTGAGATCAGTGAGAGTGAGTTAAGTGAGAGAGAGAGATCAGTCAGAGTGAGATCAGTGAGAGTGAGATCAGTGAGAGAGAGATCAGTGAGAGAGAGAGATCAGTGAGAGAGAGATCAGTGAGAGAGAGATCAGTGAGAGAGAGATCAGTGAGAGTGAGATCAGTGAGAGTGAGATCAGTGAGAGAGAGAGCGATCAGTGAGAGAGAGATCAGTGAGAGAGAGATCAGTGCGAGAGAGAGATCAGTGAGAGAGAGATCAGAGAGAGAGAGATCAGTGAGAGAGAGATCAGGGAAAGTGAGGTCAGTGAGAGTGTGATCAGTGAGAGAGATCAACAAGAGAGTGAGATCAGTGAGAGTGAGATCAGTGAGAGAGAGATCAGTGAGAGTGAGATCAGTGAGAGTGAGATCAGTGAGAGAGAGAGATCAGTGAGAGTGAGGTCAGTGAGAGAGAGAGAGATCAGTGAGAGAGAGATCAGTGAGAGAGAGATCAGTGAGAGTGAGATCAGTGAGAGAGAGAGATCAGTGAGAGAGAGAGATCAGTGAGAGAGAGAGATCAGTGAGAGTGAGATTAGTGAGAGAGAGATCAGTGAGAGAGAGATCAGTGAGAGAGAGATCAGTGAGAGAGAAATCAGTGAGAGAGAGATCAGTGAGAGTGAGATCAGTGAGAGTGAGATCAGTGAGAGAGAGATCAGTGAGAGTGACATCAGTGAGAGAGAGATCAGTGAGAGAGATCAGTGAGAGAGAGATCAGTGAGAGAGGGAGATCAGTGAGAGTGAGATCAGTGAGAGAGAGATCAGTGAGAGAGAGATCAATGAGAGTGAGATCAGTGAGAGAGAGAGAGATCAGTGAGAGAGAGATCAGTGAGACAGAGATCAGTGAGAGTGAGATCAGTGAGAGTGAGATCAGTGAGAGAGAGAGAGATCAGTGAGAGAGTGAGATCAGTGAGAGTGAGATCAGTGAGAGAGAGATCAGTGAGAGAGAGATCAGTGAGAGTGAGATTAGTGAGAGTGAGATTAGTGAGAGTGAGATTAGTCAGAGTGAGATGAGTGAGAGAGAGAGAGATCAGTGAGAGAGTGAGATCAGTGAGAGTGAGATCAGTGCGAGAGAGAGATCAGTGAGAGTGAGATTAGTGAGAGTGAGATCAGTGAGAGTGAGATCAGTGAGAAAGAGAGATCAGTGCAAGAGAGATCAGTGAGAGAGAGATCAGTGAGAGAGAGATCAGTGAGAGAGAGAGATCAGTGAGAGTGAGATCAGTGAGAGTGTGATCAGTGAGAGAGAGTTCAGTGAGAGAGAGATCAGTGAGAGAGAGAGATCAGTGAGAGTGAGATCAGTGAGAGAGAGATCAGTGAGAGAGAGAGATCAGTGAGAGAGAGATCAGTGAGAGAGAGATCAGTGAGAGTGAGATCAGTGAGAGTGAGATCAGAGAGAGAGAGATCAGTGAGAGTGAGATCAGTGAGAGAGAGAGATCAGTGAGAGTGAGATCAGTGAGAGAGAGATCAGTGAGAGAGAGAGATCAGTGAGAGTGAGATCAGTGAGAGAGAGATCAGTGAGAGAGAGATCAGTGAGAGTGAGATCAGTGAGAGAGAGATCAGTGAGAGTGCGATCAGTGAGACTGAGATCAGTGAGAGAGAGAGCAGTGAGAGTGAGATCAGTGAGAGAGAGATCAGTGAGAGTGAGATTAGTGAGAGAGAGATCAGTGAGAGAGAGATCAGTGAGAGTGCGATCAGTGAGACTGAGATCAGTGAGAGAGAGAGCAGTGAGAGAGAGATCAGTGAGAGTGAGATCAGAGAGAGACAGATCAGTGAGAGTGAGATTAGTGAGAGTGAGATTAGTCAGAGTGAGATTAGTGAGAGAGAGAGATCAGTGAGAGTGAGATTAGTGCGAGTGAGATTAGTGAGAGTGAGATCAGTGAGAGTGAGATCAGTGAGAGAGAGATCAGTGAGAGAGAGATCAGTGAGAGTGCGATCAGTGAGAGAGAGATCAGTGAGAGAGAGATCAGTGAGAGAGAGATCAGTGAGAGTGAGATTAGTGCGAGTGAGATTAGTGAGAGAGAGATCAGTGAGAGTGCGATCAGTGAGAGTGAGATTAGTGCGAGTGAGATTAGTGAGAGTGAGATCAGTGAGAGTGAGATCAGTGAGAGAGAGATCAGTGAGAGAGAGAGATCAGTGAGAGAGAGATCAGTGAGAGTGAGATCAGTGAGAGTGAGATCAGTGAGAGAGAGATCAGTGAGAGTGAGATTAGTGAGAGTGAGATTAGTGAGAGTGAGGTTAGTCAGAGTGAGATTAGTGAGAGTGAGATTAGTGAGAGTGAGATCAGTGAGAGTGAGATCAGTGAGAGAGAGATTAGTGAGAGTGAGATCAGTGAGAGAGAGAGATCAGTGAGAGAGAGATCAGTGAGAGAGAGATCAGGGAGAGTGAGGTCAGTGAGAGTGAGATCAGTGAGAGAGAGATCAGTGAGAGTGAGATCAGTGAGAGAGAGATCAGTGAGAGAGAGATCAGTGAGAGAGAGATTAGTGAGAGTGAGATCAGTGAGAGAGAGAGATAAGTGAGAGAGAGATCAGTGAGAGAGAGATCAGTGAGAGTGAGATCAGTGAGAGTGAGATCAGTGAGAGTGAGTTCAGTGACAGAGAGATCAGGGAGAGTGAGATCAGTGAGAGAGAGATCAGTGAGAGAGAGATCAGTGAGAGTGAGATTAGTGAGAGATAGATCAGTGAGAGTGAGATTAGTGAGAGAGAGAGATCAGTGAGAGTGAGATCAGTGAGAGTGAGGTCAGTGAGAGTGAGGTCAGTGAGAGAGAGAGATCAGTGAGAGTGAGATTAGTGAGAGTGAGTTCAGTGAGAGTGAGATCAGTGAGAGTGAGATCAGTGAGAGTGAGATCAGTGAGAGTGAGATCAGTGAGAGAGAGATCAGTAAGAGAGAGATCAGTGAGAGTGAGATCAGTGAGAGTGAGATCAGTGAGAGTGAGATCAGTGAGAGAGAGAGAGATCAGTGAGAGAGAGATCAGTGAGAGAGAGATCAGTGAGAGTGAGATCAGTGAGAGAGAGATCAGTGGGAGAGTGAGATCAGTGAGAGAGAGAGAGATCAGTGAGACTGAGATCAGTGAGAGTGAGATCAGTGAGAGAGAGATCAGTGAGAGAGAGATCAGTGAGAGAGAGAGATCAGTGAGGGTGAGATCAGTGAGAGTGAGATCAGTGAGAGTGAGATCAGTGAGAGAGAGATCAGTGAGAGTGAGATCAGTGAGAGAGAGATCAGTGAGAGAGAGATCAGTGAGAGTGAGATCAGTGAGAGTGAGATCAGTGAGAGAGAGATCAGTGAGAGTGAGATCAGTGAGAGAGAGATCAGTGAGAGAGAGATCAGTGAGAGTGAGGTCAGTGAGAGAGAGAGATCAGGGAGAGTGAGGTCAGTGAGAGTGAGATCAGTGAGAGTGAGATCAGTGAGAGAGAGATCAGTGAGAGAGAGATCAGTGAGAGTGAGATCAGTGAGAGAGAGAGATCAGTGAGAGTGAGATCAGTGAGAGTGAGATCAGTGAGAGTGAGGTCAGTGAGAGAGAGATCAGGGAGAGTGAGGTCAGTGAGAGTGAGATCAGTGAGAGAGAGAGATCAGTGAGAGTGAGATCAGTGAGAGTGAGTTCAGTGAGAGAGAGAGATCAGTCAGAGTGAGATCAGTGAGAGTGAGTTAAGTGAGAGAGAGAGATCAGTCAGAGTGAGATCAGTGAGAGTGAGATCAGTGAGAGAGAGATCAGTGAGAGAGAGAGATCAGTGAGAGAGAGATCAGTGAGAGAGAGATCAGTGAGAGTGAGATCAGTGAGAGTGAGATCAGTGAGAGAGAGAGATCAGTGAGAGAGAGATCAGTGAGAGAGAGATCAGTGCGAGAGAGAGATCAGTGAGAGAGAGATCAGAGAGAGAGAGATCAGTGAGAGAGAGATCAGGGAAAGTGAGGTCAGTGAGAGTGTGATCAGTGAGAGAGATCAACAAGAGAGTGAGATCAGTGAGAGTGAGATCAGTGAGAGAGAGATCAGTGAGAGTGAGATCAGTGAGAGTGAGATCAGTGAGAGAGAGAGATCAGTGAGAGTGAGGTCAGTGAGAGAGAGAGATCAGTGAGAATGAGATCAGTGAGAGAGAGATCAGTGAGAGTGAGATCAGTGAGAGTGAGATTAGTGAGAGAGAGAGATCAGTGAGAGAGAGATCAGTGAGAGAGAGATCAGCGAGAGAGAGATCAGTGAGAGAGAGATCAATGAGAGTGAGATTAGTGAGAGAGAGAGATCAGTGAGTAAGAGATCAGTGAGAGTGAGATCAGTGAGAGAGAGATCAGTGAGAGTGAGGTCAGTGAGAGAGAGATCAGTGAGAGAGAGATCAGTGAGAGATAGATCAGTGAGAGAGAGATCAGTGAGAGTGAGATCAGTGAGAGAGAGAGATCAGTGAGAGAGAGATCAGTGAGAGTGAGATCAGTGAGATAGAGATCAGCGAGAGAGAGATCAGTGAGAGTGAGATCAGTGAGAGAGAGAGATCAGTGAGAGTGAGATCAGTGAGAGTGAGATCAGTGAGAGAGAGATCAGTGAGAGTGAGATCAGTGAGAGTGAGATCAGTGAGAGTGAGATCAGTGAGAGTGAGATCAGTGAGAGAGAGATCAGTGAGAGAGAGAGATCAGTGAGAGTGAGATCAGTGAGAGTGAGATCAGTGAGAGAGAGATCAGTGAGAGTGAGATCAGTGAGAGTGAGTTCAGTGAGAGAGAGATCAGTGAGAGAGAGATCAGTGAGAGAGAGATCAGTGATAGAGAGATCTGTGAGAGAGAGATCAGTGAGAGAGAGAGATCAGTGAGAGTGAGATCAGTGAGCGAGAGATCAGTGAGAGAGAGATCAGTGAGAGAGAGATCAGTGAGAGAGAAATCAGTGAGAGAGAGATCAGTGAGAGAGAGATCAGGGAGAGTGAGATCAGTGAGAGAGAGATCAGTGAGAGAGAGATCAATAAGAGAGTGAGATCAGTGAGAGAGAGATCAGTGAGAGAGAGATCAGTGAGAGTGAGGTCAGTGAGAGTGAGATCAGTGAGAGAGAAATCAGTGAGAGACAGATCAGTGAGAGAGAGATCAGTGAGAGAGAGAAATCAGTGAGAGAGAGATCAGTGAGAGAGAGATCAGTGAGAGTGAGATCAGTGAGAGTGAGATCAGTGAGAGAGAGAAATCAGTGAGAGAGAGATCAGTGAGAGAGAGATCAGTGAGAGTGAGATCAGTGAGAGTGAGATTAGTAAGAGAGAGATCAGTGAGAGAGAGATCAGTGAGAGTGAGATCAGTGAGAGAGAGATCAGTGAGAGAGAGATCAGTGAGAGAGAGATCAGTGAGAGTGAGATCAGTGAGAGTGAGAACAGTGAGAGTGAAATCAGTGAGAGTGAGGTCAGTGAGAGAGAGAGATCAGTGAGAGAGAGATCAGTGAGAGAGAGATCAGTGAGAGTGAGATCAGTGAGAGTGAGAACAGTGAGAGTGAGATCAGTGAGAGTGAGGTCAGTGAGAGAGAGAGATCAGTGAGAGAGAGATCAGTGAGAGAGAGATCAGTGAGAGTGAGGTGTGTGAGAGTGAGAGCATTTAGAAAGAGATGAGTAAGTTCAATGAGAGTGAGATTAGTGAGAGTGAGATCAGCAGGGGCAAGATCAGAGTGGGGAGCGATAAGAACGGAGTGAGGTCAGAGTGGGGTGAGGTCAGAGTGGGGTGAGGTAAGAGTGGGGTGAGGTCAGAGTGCGGTGAGGACAGAGTGCGGTGAGTCAGAGTTGAGTGAGGTCAAAGTGCGGTGAGGTCAGCGTGGATTGAGATCAGAGTGGATTGAGGTCAGAGTGCGGTGAGGTCAGAGTGGAGTGAGATCAGAGTGGGGTGAGGTCAGAGTGCGGTGAGGTCAGAGTGCGGTGAGGTCAGAGTGGGGTGAGGTCAGAGTGCGGTGAGGTCAGAGTGGAGTGAGATCAGCATTGAGTGAGGTCAGAGTGGAGTGAGGTCAGAGTGAGGTGAGGTCAGAGTGGGGTGAGGTCAGAGTTGAGTATTCACAGAGTGGGGTGAGGTCAGAGTGGAATGAGGTCAGAGTGGGGCGAGGTCAGAGTGCGCTGAGGTCAGAGTGGTGTGAGAACAGAGTGGGGTGAGGTCAGGGTTGAGTGAGGTCAGAGTGGGGTAAGGTCAGGATGGAGTGAGGTCAGATTGGGGTCAGGTCAGAGTGGAATGAGGTCAGAGTGGAGTGAGGTCAGAGTGCGGTGAGGTCAGAGTGGGGTGAGGTCAGAGTGCGCTGAGGTCAGAGTGGGGTAAGGTCAGGGTTGAGTGAGGTGAGATTGGGGTCAGGTCAGAGTGGAGTGAGATCAGAGTTGAGTGAGGTCAGAGTTGGGTGAGGTCAGAGTGGGGTGAGGTCAGAGTGCGCTGAGGTCAGAGTGGTGTGAGAACAGAGTCGGGTGAGGTCAGATTGGGGTAAGGTCAGGGTTGAGTGATGTCAGATTGGGGTCAGGTCAGAGTGGAGTGAGATCAGAGTGATGTGAGGTCAGAGTGCGGTGAGGTAAGAGTAGAGTGAGGTCAGAGTAGGTTGAGGTCAGGGTGGCGTGAGGTCAGAGTGGAGTGAGATCAGAGTGGAGTGAGGTCAGAGTGGAATGAGGTCAGAGTGATGTGAGGTCAGAGTGGAATGAGATCAGATTGGGGTGAGGTCAGAGTGGAATGAGATCAGAGTGGAGTGAGGTCAGAGTGGAGTGAGGTCAGAGTGGAATGAGATCAGAGTGGGGTGAGGTCAGAGTGGAGTGAGGTCAGAGTGGAATGAGATCAGAGTGGGGTGAGGTCAGAGTGGAGTGAGGTCAGAGTGGGGTGAGGTCAGAGTGGGGTGAGGTTAGGGTTAAGTGAGGTCAGAGTGGGGTAAGGTCAGAGTGGGGTGAGGTTAGGGTTAAGTGAGGTCAGAGTGGGGTTAGGTCAGGTTGTGGTGAGGTCAGAGTTGGGTCAGGTCAGAGTGGAGTGAGGTCAGAGTGGTGTGAGAACAGAGTTGGGTGAGGTCAGATTGGGCTAAGGTCAGGGTTGAGTGAAGTCAGAGTGAAGTGAGGTCAGAGTGGAGTGAGAACAGAGTTGAGTGAGGTCTGAGTGGGGTGAGGTCAGAGTGGGGTCAGGTCAGAGTGGAGTGAGGTCAGAGTGGGGCGAGGTCAGAGTGGGGTCGGGACAGAGTGGAGTGAGGTCAGAGTGGGGCGAGGTCAGAGTGGGGCGAGGTCAAAGTGCGGTGAGATCAGAGTGGAGTGAGGTCAGGGTTGAGTGAGGTCAGATTGAGGTCAGGTCAGAGTGGAGTGAGGTCAGAGTGTGGTGAGGTCAGAGAGGGGTGAGGTCAGAGTGGAATGAGGTCAGAGTGGGGTGAGGTCAGTGTGGGGTGAGGTCAGAGTGGGATGAGGTCAGAGTGGGGTGAGGTCAGAGTGGGGTGAGGTCAGAGTGGGATGAGGTCAGAGTGGAGTGAGGTCAGAGTGCGGTGAGGTCAGAGAGGGGTGAGGTCAGAGTGGAATGAGGTCAGAGTGGGGTGAGGTCAGTGTGGGGTGAGGTCAGAGTGGGATGAGGTCAGAGTGGGGTGAGGTCAGAGTGGGGTGAGGTCAGAGTGGGATGAGGTCAGAGTGTGGTGAGGTCAGAGTGTGGTGAGGTCAGAGTGGGGTGAGGTCAGAGTGGAGTGAGGTCAGAGTGGAGTGAGATCAGAGTGGGGTGAGGTCAGAGTGGGGTGAGGTAAGAGTGGGGTGAGGTCAGAGTGCGGTGAGGACAGAGTGCGGTGAGTCAGAGTTGAGTGAGGTCAGAGTGCGGTGAGGTCAGAGTGGGGTGAGGTCAGAGTGGGGTGAGGTCAGAGTGCGGTGAGGTCAGAGTGGAGTGAGATCAGCATTGAGTGAGGTCAGAGTGGAGTGAGGTCAGAGTGGGGTGAGGTCAGAGTGGGGTGAGGTCAGAGTTGAGTATTCACAGAGTGGGGTGAGGTCAGAGTGGAATGAGGTCAGAGTGGGGCGAGGTCAGAGTGTGCTGAGGTCAGAGTGGTGTGAGAACAGAGTGGGGTGAGGTCAGGGTTGAGTGAGGTCAGAGTGGGGTAAGGTCAGGATGGAGTGAGGTCAGATTGGGGTCAGGTCAGAGTGGAATGATGTCAGAGTGGAGTGAGGTCAGAGTGCGGTGAGGTCAGAGTGGGGTGAGGTCAGAGTGCGCTGAGGTCAGAGTGGGGTAAGGTCAGGGTTGAGTGAGGTGAGATTGGGGTCAGGTCAGAGTGGAGTGAGATCAGAGTTGAGTGAGGTCAGAGTTGGGTGAGGTCAGAGTGGGGTGAGGTCAGAGTGCGCTGAGGTCAGAGTGGTGTGAGAACAGAGTCGGGTGAGGTCAGATTGGGGTAAGGTCAGGGTTGAGTGATGTCAGATTGGGGTCAGGTCAGAGTGGAGTGAGATCAGAGTGATGTGAGGTCAGAGTGCGGTGAGGTAAGAGTAGAGTGAGGTCAGAGTAGGGTGAGGTCAGGGTGGCGTGAGGTCAGAGTGGAGTGAGATCAGAGTGGAGTGAGGTCAGAGTGGGGTGAGGTCAGAGTGGAATGAGATCAGATTGGGGTGAGGTCAGAGTGGAATGAGATCAGATTGGGGTGAGGTCAGAGTGGAATGAGATCAGAGTGGGGTGAGGTCAGAGTGGAGTGAGGTCAGAGTGGAGTGAGGTCAGAGTGGAATGAGATCAGAGTGGCGTGAGGTCAGAGTGGAGTGAGGTCAGAGTGGAATGAGATCAGAGTGGGGTGAGGTCAGAGTGGAGTGAGGTCAGAGTGGGGTGAGGTCAGAGTGGGGTGAGGTTAGGGTTAAGTGAGGTCAGAGTGGGGTAAAGTCAGAGTGGGGTGAGGTTAGGGTTAAGTGAGGTCAGAGTGGGGTAAGGTCAGGTTGTGGTGAGGTCAGAGTTGGGTCAGGTCAGAGTGGAGTGAGGTCAGAGTGGTGTGAGAACAGAGTCGGGTGAGGTCAGATTGGGGTAAGGTCAGGGTTGAGTGAGGTCAGATTTGGGTCAGGTCAGAGTGGAGTGAGAAAAGAGTTGGGTGAGGTCAGATTGGGGTAAGGTCAGGGTTGAGTGAGGTCAGAGTGGGGTGAGGTCAGAGTGCGGTGAGGTCAGATTGCGGTGAGGTCAGAGTGGGGTGAGGTCAGAGTGGAGTGAGATCAGAATTGAGTGAGGTCAGAGTGGAGTGAGAACAGAGTTGAGTGAGGTCTGAGTGGGGTGAGGTCAGAGTGGGGTCAGTCAGAGTTGAGTGAGGTCAAAGTGCGGTGAGGTCAGCGTGGAGTGAGATCAGAGTGGGGTGAGGTCAGAGGGCGGTGAGGTCAGAGTGCGGTGAGGTCAGAGTGGGGTGAGGTCAGAGTGCGGTGAGGTCAGAGTGCGGTGAGGTCAGAGTGGGGTGAGGTCAGAGTGCGGTGAGGTCAGAGTGGAGTGAGATCAGCATTGAGTGAGGTCAGAGTGGAGTGAGGTCAGAGTGGGGTGAGGTCAGAGTGGGGTGAGGTCAGAGTTGAGTATTCACAGAGTGGGGTCAGCGTGGATTGAGATCGGAGTGGAGTGAGGTCAGAGTCGGGTGAGGTCAGATTGGGGTCAGGTCAGAGTGGAGTGAGGTCAGAGTGGGGTGAGGTCAGAGTGGGGCGAGGTCAGAGTGGGGCGAGGTCACAGTGCGGTGAGATCAGAGTGGAGTGAGGTCAGAGTGGGGTGAGGTCAGAGTGGAATGAGGTCACAGTGGGGTGAGGTCAGAGTGGAGTGAGGTCAGATTGAGGTCAGGTCAGAGTGGAGTGAGGTCAGGGTTGAGTGAGGTCAGAGTAGGGTAAGGTCAGGGTGGAGTGAGGTCAGATTGGGGTCAGGTCAGAGTGTACTGAGATCAGAGTTGAGTGAGGTCAGGCTGGGGTGAGGTCAGATTGGGGTGAGGTCAGAGTGGAATGAAGTCAGAGTGGGGCGAGGTCAGAGTGCGCTGAGGTCAGAGTGGTGTGAGAACAGAGTGGGGTGAGGTCAGGGTTGAGTGAGGTCAGAGTGGGGTAAGGTCAGGATGGAGTGAGGTCAGATTGGGGTCAGGTCAGAGTGGAGTGAGATCAGAGTTGTGTGAGGTCAGAGTGGGGTGAGGTCAGAGTGGAGTGAGGTCAGAGTTGAGTGAGATCAGAGTGGGGTGAGGTCAGAGTGGAGTGAGGTCAGAGTGGAGTGAGAAAAGAGTCGGGTGAGGTCAGATTGGGGTAAGGTCAGGGTTGAGTGAGGTCAGATTGGGGTCAGGTCAGAGTGGGGTGAGGTCAGAGTTGAGTGAGGTCAGAGTGGGGTGAGGTCAGGGTGGAGAGAGGTCAGATCGGAGTGAGGTCAGACTGCGGTGAGGTTAGAATTGAGTGAGGTCAGAGTGGGGTGAGGTCAGAGTGGGGTGAGGTCAGAGTGGGGTAAGGTCAGGGTTGAGTGAGGTCAGATTGGGGTCAGGTCAGAGTGGAGTGAGGTCAGAGTGGGGTGAGGTCAGAGTGGGGTGAGGTCAGAGTGCGCTGAGGTCAGAGTGGAGTGAGAACAGAGTGCGGTGAGGTCAGAGTGGGGTAAGGTCAGAGTGGGGTAAGGTCAGAGTTGAGTGAGGTCAGAGTGCGGTGAGGTCAGAGTGCGGTGAGGTCAGAGTGGGGTGAGGTCAGAGTGGGGTGAGGTTAGAGTGGGGTGAGGTCAGGGTTTAGTGAGGTCAGAGTGGGGTGAGGTCAGAGTGGGGTGAGGTCAGAGTGGGGTCAGGTCAGAGTGGAGTGAGATCAGAGTTGAGTGAGGTCAGAGTTGAGTGAGGTCAGAGTGCGGTGAGGTCAGAGTGGAGTGAGATCAGAGTGGAGTGAGATCAGAGTTGGGTGAGGTCAGAGTGCGGTGAGGTCAGAGTGGGGTGAGGTCAGAGTGGGGTGAGGTCAGAGTGGGGTGAGGTCAGGGTGCGGTGAGGTCAGAGTGGTGTGAGAACAGAGTGGGGTGAGGTCAGGGTTAAGTGAGGTCAGAGTGGGGTGCGGTCAGAGTGGGGTAAGGTCAGGTTGGGGTGAGGTCAGAGTGCGCTGAGGTCAGGGTGGAGAGAGGTCAGATTGGGGTCAGGTCAGAGTGGGGTGAGGTCAGAGTTGAGTGAGGTCAGAGTGGGGTGAGGTCAGGGTGGAGAGAGGTCAGATCGGTGTGAGGTCAGACTGCGGTGAGGTTAGAATTGAGTGAGGTCTGAGTGGGGTGAGTTCTGAGTTGAGTGAGATCAGAGTGGGGTGAGGTCAGACTGGGGTGAGGTCAGAGTGGGGTGAGGTCAGAGTGCGGTGAGGTGAGAGTGCGGTGAGGTGAGAGTGGTGTGAGAACAGAGTGGGGTGAGGTCACGGTTGAGTGAGGTCAGAGTGGGGTAAGGTCAGGGTGGAGTGAGGTCAGAGTGGGGTAAGGTCAGAGTGGGGTGAGGTCAGAGTGGGGTGAGGTCAGAGTTGAGTATTGTCAGAGTGGGGTGAGGTCAGAGTGGAATGAGGTCACAGTGGAGTGAAGTCAGAGTGGGGTGAGGTCAGAGTGGAGTGAGGCCATAGTTGAGTGAGGTCAGGCTGGGGTGAGGTCAGATTGGGGTGAGGTCAGAGTGGGGTGAGGTCAGGGTTGAGTCAGGTCAGAGTGGGGTAAGGTCTGTGTGGAGTGAGGTCAGATTGAGGTCAGGTCAGAGTGGAGTGAGGTCAGAGTGGGGTGAGGTCAGAGTGGGGTGAGGTCAGAGTGGAGTGAGGTCAGAGTGGGGCGAGGTCAGAGTGCGCTGAGGTCAGAGTGGTGTGAGAACAGAGTGGGGTGAGGACAGAGTGGAGTGAGGTCAGAGTGCGGTGAGGTCAGAGTGGAGTAAGGTCAGGGTGCGGTGAGGTCAGAGTGGGGTGAGATCAGAGTGGGGTGAGGTCAGAGTGCGGTGAGGTCAGAGTGGGGTGAGGTCAGAGTGGAGTAAGGTCAGTGTGCGGTGAGGTCAGAGTGGTGTGAGAATAGAGTGGGGTGAGGTCAGGGTTAAGTGAGGTCAGAGTGGGGTAAGGTCAGGTTGGGGTGAGGTCAGAGTGCGCTGAGGTCAGAGTGGAGTGAGAACAGAGTCGTGTGAGGTCAGATTGGGGTAAGGTCAGGGTTGAGTGAGGTCAAAGTGCGGTGAGGTCAGAGTTGAGTATTGACAGAGTGGGGTGAGGTCAGAGTGGGGTGAGGTCAGAGTGGTGTGAGGTCAGAGTTGGGTGATGTCAGAGTGGGGTGAGGTAAGAGTGCGGTGAGGTCAGAGTTGGGTGATGTCAGAGTGGGGTGAGGTCAGAGTGCGGTGAGGTCAGAGTTGGGTGATGTCAGAGTGGGGTGAGGTCAGAGTGCGGTGAGGTCAGAGTTCGGTGATGTCAGAGTGGGGTGAGGTCAGAGTGCGGTGAGGTCAGAGTGCGGTGAGGTCCGAGTGGAGTGAGATCAGAGTTGTGTGAGGTCAGAGTGGAGTAAGGTCAGGGTGCGGTGAGGTCAGGGTTGAGTGAGGTCAGAGTGGGGTAAGGTCAGGTTGGAGTGAGGTGAGATTGGGGTCAGGTCAGAGTGGAGTGAGATCAGAGTTGAGTGAGGTCAGATTGGGGTGTGGTCAGAGTGGGGTGAGGTCAGAGTGCGCTGAGGTCAGAGTGGGGTAAGGTCAGGGTTGAGTGAGGTCAGATTGGGGTCAGGTCAGAGTGGAGTGAGGTCAGAGTGGGGTGAGGTCAGAGTGGGGTGAGGTCAGAGTGCGCTGCGGTCAGAGTGGGGTAAGGTCAGGGTTGAGTGAGGTCAGATTGGGGTCAGGTCAGAGTGGAGTGAGATCAGAGTTGAGTGAGATCAGAGTGAAGTGAGTTCTGAGTGATGTGAGGTCAGAGTGGGGTGAGGTGAGAGTTGAGTGAGGTCAATGTGGCGTGAGATCAGAGTGAAGTGAGGTCAGAGTGCGGTGAGGTCAGAGTCGAGTGAGGTGAGAGTGGGGTGAGGTCAGAGTGCGGTGAGGTCAGTGTTGGGTGATGTCAGAGTGGGGTGAGGTCAGAGTGCGGTGAGGTCAGAGTGCGGTGAGGTCAGAGTGGAGTGAGATCAGAGTTGTGTGAGGTCAGAGTGGGGTGAGGTCAGAGTTGGGTGATGTCAGAGTGGGGTGAGGTCAGAGTGCGGTGAGGTCAGAGTGGAGTAAGGACAGGGTGCGGTGAGGTCAGAGTGGAGTGAGGTCAGAGTGGGGTGAGGTCAGGGTTGAGTGAGGTCAGAGTGGGGTAAGGTCAGATTGGGGTCAGGTCAGAGTGTACTGAGATCAGAGTTGAGTGAGGTCAGGCTGGGGTGAGGTCAAAATTAGGGCGAGGTCAGAGTGGGGCGAGGTCAGAGTGCGGTGAGATCAGAGTAGAGTGAGGTCAGGGTTGAGTGAGGTCAGATTGAGGTCAAGTCAGAGTGGAGTGAGGTCAGAGTGGAGTGAGGTCAGAGTCGAATGAGGTCAGAGTGGGGTGAGGTCAGAGTGGAGTGAGGTCGGATTGAGGTCAGGTCAGAGTGGAGTGAGGTCAGAGTGGGGTGAGGTCAGAGTGGGGTGAGGTCAGAGTGGGGTGAGGTCAGGGTGCGGTGAGGTCAGAGTGGAGTGAGAACAGAGTGGGGTGAGGTCAGGGTTAAGTGAGGTCAGAGTGCGGTGAGGTCAGAGTGGTGTGAGAACAGAGTGGGGTGAGGTCAGGGTTAAGTGAGGTCAGAGTGGGGTGCGGTCAGAGTGGGGTAAGGTCAGGTTGGGGTGAGGTCAGAGTGCGCTGAGGTCAGAGTGGAGTGAGAAAAGAGTCGGGTGAGGTCAGATTGGGGTAAGGTCAGGGTTGAGTGAGGTCAGATTGGGGTCAGGTCAGAGTGGGGTGAGGTCAGAGTTGAGTGAGGTCAGAGTGGGGTGAGGTCAGAGTGCGGTGAGGTGAGAGTGGTGTGAGGTCAGGGTGGAGAGAGGTCAGATCGGAGTGAGGTCAGACTGCGGTGAGGTTAGAATTGAGTGAGGTCAGAGTGGGGTGAGGTCAGAGTGCGGTGAGGTGAGAGTGGTGTGAGAACAGAGTGGGGTGAGGTCAGGGTTGAGTGAGGTCAGAGTGGGGCGAGGTCAGAGTGCGGTGAGGTGAGAGTGGTGTGAGAACAGAGTGGGGTGAGGTCAGGGTTGAGTGAGGTCAGAGTGGTGTAAGGTCAGGTTGGAGTGAGGTCAGATTGGGGTCAGGTCAGAGTGGAGTGAGGTCAGAGTGGGGTGAGGTCAGAGTGGGGTGAGGTCAGGGTGGAGTGAGGTCAGATTGGGGTCAGGTCAGAGTGTACTGAGATCAGAGTTGAGTGAGGTCAGGCTGGGGTGATGTCAGAATGGGGCGAGGTCAGAGTGGGGCGAGGTCAGAGTGCGGTGAGATCAGAGTAGAGTGAGGTCAGGGTTGAGTGAGGTCAGATTGAGGTCAGGTCAGAGTGGAGTGAGGTCAGAGTGGAGTGAGGTCAGAGTCGAATGAGGTCAGAGTGGGGTGAGGTCAGAGTGGAGTGAGGTCAGATTGAGGTCAGGTCAGAGTGGAGTGAGGTCAGAGTGGGGTGAGGTCAGAGTGGGGTGCGGTCAGAGTGGGGTGAGGTCAGTGTGGGGTGAGGTCAGAGTGGAGTGAGGTCAGAGTGGGGTGAGGTCAGGGTGCGGTGAGGTCAGAGTGGTGTGAGAACAGAGTGGGGTGAGGTCAGGGTTAAGTGAGGTCAGAGTGGCGTGCGGTCAGAGTGGGGTAAGGTCAGGTTGGGGTGAGGTCAGAGTGCGCTGAGGTCAGAGTGGAGTGAGAAAAGAGTCAGGTGAGGTCAGATTGGGGTAAGGTCAGGGTTGAGTGAGGTCAGATTGGGGTCAGGTCAGAGTGGGGTGAGGTCAGAGTTGAGTGAGGTCAGAGTGGGGTGAGGTCAGGGTGGAGAGAGGTCAGATCGGAGTGAGGTCAGACTGCGGTGAGGTTAGAATTGAGTGAGGTCAGAGTGGGGTAAGTTCTGAGTTGAGTGAGATCAGAGTGGGGTGAGGTCAGACTGGGGTGAGGTCAGAGTGGGGCGAGGTCAGAGTGCGGTGAGGTGAGAGTGGTGTGAGAACAGAGTGGGGTGAGGTCAGGGTTGAGTGAGGTCAGAGTGGGGTAAGGTCAGGGTGGCGTGAGGTCAGATTGAGGTCAGGTCAGAGTGGAGTGCGGTCAGAGTGGGGTGAGGTCAAAGGGGGGTGAGGTCCGAGTGCGGCGAGGTCAGAGTTGAGTGAGGTCAGAGTGGGGTGAGGTTAGAGTGGGGTGAGGTCATAGTTGAGTGAGGTCAGAGTGGGGTGAGGTCAGAGTGGGGTGAGGTCAGAGTTGAGTGAGGTCAGAGTGGGGTGAGGTCAGGGTGGCGTGAGGTCAGATTGAGGTCAGGTCAGAGTGGAGTGAGGTCAGAGTGGGGTGAGGTCAGAGTGGGGTGAGGTCAGAGTGGGGTGAGGTCAAAGGGGGGTGAGGTCCGAGTGCGGCGAGGTCAGAGTTGAGTGAGGTCAGAGTGGGGTGAGGTTAGAGTGGGGTGAGGTCAGGGTTTAGTGAGGTCAGAGTGGGGTGAGGTCAGGGTGGGGTGAGGTTAGAGTGGGGTGAGGTCAGAGTTGAGTGAGGTCAGAGTGGGGTGAGGTCAATGTGGCGTGAGATCAGAATGAAGTGAGGTCAGAGTGCGGTGAGGTCAGAGTCGAGTGAGGTGAGAGTGGGGTGAGGTCAGAGTGCGGTGAGGTCAGTGTTGGGTGATGTCAGAGTGGGGTGAGGTCAGAGTGCGGTGAGGTCAGAGTGCGGTGAGTTCAGAGTGGAGTGAGATCAGAGTTGTGTGAGGTCAGAGTGGGGTGAGGTCAGAGTTGGGTGATGTCAGAGTGGGGTGAGGTCAGAGTGCGGTGAGGTCAGAGTGGTGTGAGAACAGAGTGGAGTGAGGTCAGGGTTGAGTGAGGTCAGAGTGGGGTAAGGTCAGATTGGAGTGAGGTCAGAGTGGGGTGAGGTCAGATTGGGGTCAGGTCAGAGTGTACTGAGATCAGAGTTGAGTGAGGTCAGGCTGGGGTGATGTCAGAATGGGGCGAGGTCAGAGTGGGGCGAGGTCAGATTGCGGTGAGATCAGAGTAGAGTGAGGTCAGGGTTGAGTGAGGTCAGATTGAGGTCAGGTCAGAGTGGAGTGAGGTCAGAGTGGAGTGAGGTCAGAGTCGAATGAGGTCAGAGTGGGGTGAGGTCAGAGTGGAGTGAGGTCAGATTGAGGTCAGGTCAGAGTTGGGTGATGTCAGAGTGGGGTGAGGTCAGAGTGCGGTGAGGTCAGAGTGGTGTGAGAACAGAGTGGGGTGAGGTCAGGGTTGAGTGAGGTCAGAGTGGTGTAAGGTCAGGTTGGAGTGAGGTGAGATTGGGGTCAGGTCAGAGTGGAGTGAGGTCAGAGTGGGGTGAGGTCAGAGTGGGGTGAGGTCAGGGTGGAGTGAGGTCAGATTGGGGTCAGGTCAGAGTGTACTGAGATCAGAGTTGAGTGAGGTCAGGCTGGGGTGATGTCAGAATGGGGCGAGGTCAGAGTGGGGCGAGGTCAGAGTGCGGTGAGATCAGAGTAGAGTGAGGTCAGGGTTGAGTGAGGTCAGATTGAGGTCAGGTCAGAGTGGAGTGAGGTCAGAGTGGAGTGAGGTCAGAGTCGAATGAGGTCAGAGTGGGGTGAGGTCAGAGTGGAGTGAGGTCAGATTGAGGTCAGGTCAGAGTGGAGTGAGGTCAGAGTGGGGTGAGGTCAGAGTGGGGTGCGGTCAGAGTGGGGTGAGGTCAGTGTGGGGTGAGGTCAGAGTGGAGTGAGGTCAGAGTGGGGTGAGGTCAGGGTGCGGTGAGGTCAGAGTGGTGTGAGAACAGAGTGGGGTGAGGTCAGGGTTAAGTGAGGTCAGAGTGGCGTGCGGTCAGAGTGGGGTAAGGTCAGGTTGGGGTGAGGTCAGAGTGCGCTGAGGTCAGAGTGGAGTGAGAAAAGAGTCAGGTGAGGTCAGATTGGGGTAAGGTCAGGGTTGAGTGAGGTCAGATTGGGGTCAGGTCAGAGTGGGGTGAGGTCAGAGTTGAGTGAGGTCAGAGTGGGGTGAGGTCAGGGTGGAGAGAGGTCAGATCGGAGTGAGGTCAGACTGCGGTGAGGTTAGAATTGAGTGAGGTCAGAGTGGGGTAAGTTCTGAGTTGAGTGAGATCAGAGTGGGGTGAGGTCAGACTGGGGTGAGGTCAGAGTGGGGCGAGGTCAGAGTGCGGTGAGGTGAGAGTGGTGTGAGAACAGAGTGGGGTGAGGTCAGGGTTGAGTGAGGTCAGAGTGGGGTAAGGTCAGGGTGGCGTGAGGTCAGATTGAGGTCAGGTCAGAGTGGAGTGCGGTCAGAGTGGGGTGAGGTCAAAGGGGGGTGAGGTCCGAGTGCGGCGAGGTCAGAGTTGAGTGAGGTCAGAGTGGGGTGAGGTTAGAGTGGGGTGAGGTCATAGTTGAGTGAGGTCAGAGTGGGGTGAGGTCAGAGTGGGGTGAGGTCAGAGTTGAGTGAGGTCAGAGTGGGGTGAGGTCAGAGTGGAGTGAGGTCAGAGTGGGGTGAGGTCAGCGTTGAGTGATGTCTGAGTGGGGTGAGGTCAGAGTGGGGTGAGGTCAGAGTGAAGTGAGGTCAGAGTGGGGTAAGGTCAGGGTGGAGTGAGGTCAGATTGGGGTCAGGTCAGAGTCGGGTGAGGTCAGGGTGGAGAGAGGACAGATCGGAGTGAGGTCAGAGTGGGGTGAGGTCAGAGTGGGTTGAAGTTAGAATTGAGTGAGGTCAGAGTGGGGTAAGGTCAGGTTGGAGTGAAGTCAGATTGGGGTCAGGTCAGAGTGTATGAGATCAGAGTTGAGTGAGGTCAGAGTGGGGTGAGGTCAGAGTGGGGTGAGGTCAGAGTGGGGCGAGGTCAGAGTGCGGTGAGGTGAGAGTGGTGTGAGAACAGAGTGGGGTGAGGTCAGGGTTGAGTGAGGTCAGAGTGGGGTAAGGTCAGGGTGGAGTGAGGTCAGAGTGGGGTAAGGTCAGAGTGGGGTGAGGTCAGAGTGGGGTGAGGTCAGAGTTGAGTATTGTCAGAGTGGGGTGAGGTCAGAGTGGAATGAGGTCACAGTGGAGTGAAGTCAGAGTGGGGTGAGGTCAGAGTGGAGTGAGGTCATAGTTGAGTGAGGTCAGGCTGGGGTGAGGTCAGATTGGGGTGACGTCAGAGTGGGGTGAGGTCAGAGTGGAGTGAGTTCAGAGTGGGGTGAGGTCAGAGTGGGGTGAGGTCAGGGTTGAGTGAGGTCAGAGTGGGGTAAGGTCAGGGTGGAGTGAGGTCAGATTGAGGTCAGGTCAGAGTGGGGTGAGGTCAGAGTGGGGTGAGATCAGAGTGGGGTGAGGTCAGAGTGCGGTGAGGCCAGAGTGGGGTGAGGTCAGAGTGGAGTAAGGTCAGGGTGCGGTGAGGTCAGAGTGGTGTGAGAACAGAGTGGGGTGATGTCAGGGTTAAGTGAGGTCAGAGTGGGGTAAGGTCAGGTTGGGGTGAGGGCAGAGTGCGCTGAGGTCAGAGTGGAGTGAGAACAGAGTCGGGTGAGGTCAGATTGGGGTAAGGTCAGGGTTGAGTGAGGTCAGAGTGAAGTGAGGTCAGAGTGGAGTGAGAACAGAGTTGAGTGAGGTCAAAGTGCGGTGAGGTCAGAGTTGAGTATTGACAGAGTGGGGTGAGGTCAGAGTGGGGTGAGGTCAGAGTGGGGTCAGGTCAGAGTGGAGTGAGATCAGAGTTGTGTGAGGTCAGAGTGGGGTGAGGTCAGAGTTGGGTGATGTCAGAGTGGGGTGAGGTCAGAGTGGGGTCAGGTCAGAGTGGAGTGAGATCAGAGTTGTGTGAGGTCAGAGTGGGGTGAGGTCAGAGTGCGGTGAGGTCAGAGTTGGGTGATGTCAGAGTGGAGTGAGGTCAGGGTGCGGTGAGGTCAGGGTTGAGTGAGGTCAGAGTGGGGTGAGTTCAGAGAGCGGTGAGGTCAGAGTGGAGTAAAGTCAGGGTGCGGTGAGGTCAGGGTTGAGTGAGGTCAGAGTGGGGTAAGGTCAGGTTGGAGTGAGGTGAGATTGGGGTCAGGTCAGAGTGGAGTGAGATCAGAGTTGAGTGAGGTCAGATAGGGGTGTGGTCAGAGTGGGGTGAGGTCAGAGTGTGCTGAGGTCAGAGTGGGGTAAGGTCAGGGTTGAGTGAGGTCAGATTGGGGTCAGGTCAGAGTGGAGTGAGATCAGAGTGGGGTGAGGTCAGAGTGGGGTAAGGTCAGGGTGCGGTGAGGTCAGAGTGGGGTGAGGTCAGCGTTGAGTGATGTCTGAGTGGGGTGAGGTCAGAGTGGGGTGAGGTCAGAGTGAAGTGAGGTCAGAGTGGGGTAAGGTCAGGGTGGAGTGAGGTCAGATTGGGGTCAGGTCAGAGTCGGGTGAGGTCAGGGTGGAGAGAGGACAGATCGGAGTGAGGTCAGAGTGGGGTGAGGTCAGAGTGGGTTGAGGTTAGAATTGAGTGAGGTCAGAGTGGGGTAAGGTCAGGTTGGAGTGAAGTCAGATTGGGGTCAGGTCAGAGTGGAGTGAGATCAGAGTGGGGTGAGGTCAGAGTGGAGTGAGGTCAGAGTGGAGTGAGATCAGAGTGGGGTGAGGTCAGAGTGCGGTGAGGGCAGAGTGGAGTAAGGTCAGGGTGCGGTGAGGTCAGAGTGGTGTGAGAACAGAGTGGGGTAAGGTCAGGGTGCGGTGAGGTCAGGGTTGAGTGAGGCCAGAGTGGGGTAAGGTCAGGTTGGAGTGAGGTGAGATTGGGGTCAGGTCAGAGTGGAGTGAGGTCAGAATGGGGTGAGGTCAGAGTGGGGTGAGGTCAAAGTGGAGTGAGATTATAGTGGGGTGAGGTCAGGGTGGAGTGAGGTCAGATTGGGGTCAGGTCAGAGTGTACTGAGATCAGAGTTGAGTGAGGTCAGGCTGGGGTGAGGTCAGAGTGGGGCGAGGTCAGAGTGGGGCGAGGTCAGAGTGCGGTGAGATCAGAGTAGAGTGAGGTCAGGGTTGAGTGAGGTCAGATTGAGGTCAGGTCAGAGTGGAGTGAGGTCAGAGTGGAGTGAGGTCAGAGTGGAATGAGGTCAGAGTGGGGTGAGGTCAGAGTGGAGTGAGGTCGGATTGAGGTCAGGTCAGAGTGGAGTGAGGTCAGAGTGGGGTGAGGTCAGAGTGGGGTGAGGTCAGAGTGCGGTGAGGTCAGAGTGGAGTAAGGTCAGGGTGCGGTGAGGTCAGAGTGGTGTGAGAACAGAGTGGGGTGAGGTCAGGGTTGGGTGAGGTCAGATTGGGGTCAGGTCAGAGTGGAGTGAGAAAAGAGTCGGGTGTGGTCAGATTGGGGTAAGGTCAGGGATCATTGAGGTCAGATTGGGGTCAGGTCAGAGTGGAGTGAGATCAGAGTGAAGTGAGGTCAGAGTGGAGTGAGGTCAGAGTGGGGTGAGGTCAGAGTGGGGTGAGGTCAGGGTGGAGTGAGGTCAGATTGGGGTCAGGTCAGAGTGTACTGAGATCAGAGTTGAGTGAGGTCAGGCTGGGGTGAGGTCAGAATGGGGCGAGGTCAGAGTGGGGCGAGGTCAGAGTGCGGTGAGATCAGAGTAGAGTGAGGTCAGGGTTGAGTGAGGTCAGATTGAGGTCAGGTCAGAGTGGAGTGAGGTCAGAGTGGAGTGAGGTCAGAGTGGAATGAGGTCAGAGTGGGGTGAGGTCAGAGTGGAGTGAGGTCGGATTGAGGTCAGGTCAGAGTGGAGTGAGGTCAGAGTGGGGTGCGGTCAGAGTGGTGTGAGAACAGAGTGGGGTGAGGTCAGGGTTGAGTGAGGTCAGAGTGGGGTAAGGTCAGGGTGGCGTGAGGTCAGATTGAGGTCAGGTCAGAGTGGAGTGAGGTCAGAGTGGGGTGAGGTCAGAGTGGGGTGCGGTCAGAGTGGGGTGAGGTCAAAGGGGGGTGAGGTCCGAGCGCGGCGAGGTCAGAGTTGAGTGAGGTCAGAGTGGGGTGAGGTTAGAGTGGGGTGAGGTCAGGGTTTAGTGAGGTCAGAGTGGGGTGAGGTCAGAGTGGGGTGAGGTTAGAGTGGGGTGAGGTCAGAGTTGAGTGAGGTCGGAGTGGGGTGAGATCAGAGTGGAGTGAGGTCAGAGTGGGGTGAGGTCAGCGTTGAGTGATGTCTGAGTGGGGTGAGGTCAGAGTGGGGTGAGGTCAGAGTGAAGTGAGGTCAGAGTGGGGTAAGGTCAGGGTGGAGTGAGGTCAGATTGGGGTCAGGTCAGGGTGGAGTGAGGTCAGAGTGGGGTGAGGTCAGAGTGGGGTGAGGTCAGAGTCGGGTGAGGTCAGGGTGGAGTGAGGTCAGATCGGAGTGAGGTCAGAGTGGGGTAAGGTCAGGGTGGAGTGAGGTCAGATTGGGGTCAGGTCAGAGTCGGGTGAGGTCAGGGTGGAGAGAGGACAGATCGGAGTGAGGTCAGAGTGGGGTGAGGTCAGAGTGGGTTGAAGTTAGAATTGAGTGAGGTCAGAGTGGGGTAAGGTCAGGTTGGAGTGAAGTCAGATTGGGGTCAGGTCAGAGTGTATGAGATCAGAGTTGAGTGAGGTCAGAGTGGGGTGAGGTCAGAGTGGGGTGAGGTCAGAGTGGGGCGAGGTCAGAGTGCGGTGAGGTGAGAGTGGTGTGAGAACAGAGTGGGGTGAGGTCAGGGTTGAGTGAGGTCAGAGTGGGGTAAGGTCAGGGTGGAGTGAGGTCAGAGTGGGGTAAGGTCAGAGTGGGGTGAGGTCAGAGTGGGGTGAGGTCAGAGTTGAGTATTGTCAGAGTGGGGTGAGGTCAGAGTGGAATGAGGTCACAGTGGAGTGAAGTCAGAGTGGGGTGAGGTCAGAGTGGAGTGAGGTCATAGTTGAGTGAGGTCAGGCTGGGGTGAGGTCAGATTGGGGTGACGTCAGAGTGGGGTGAGGTCAGAGTGGAGTGAGTTCAGAGTGCGGTGAGGTCAGAGTGGGGTGAGGTCAGGGTTGAGTGAGGTCAGAGTGGGGTAAGGTCAGGGTGGAGTGAGGTCAGATTGAGGTCAGGTCAGAGTGGGGTGAGATCAGAGTGGGGTGAGGTCAGAGTGGGGTAAGGTCAGGTTGGGGTGAGGTCAGAGTGCGCTGAGGTCAGAGTTGGGTGAGAACAGAGTCGGGTGAGGTCAGATTGGGGTAAGGTCAGGGTTGAGTGAGGTCAGAGTGAAGTGAGGTCAGAGTGGAGTGAGAACAGAGTTGAGTGAGGTCAAAGTGCGGTGAGGTCAGAGTTGAGTATTGACAGAGTGGGGTGAGGTCAGAGTGGGGTGAGGTCAGAGTGGGGTCAGGTCAGAGTGGAGTGAGATCAGAGTTGTGTGAGGTCAGAGTGGGGTGAGGTCAGAGTTGGGTGATGTCAGAGTGGGGTGAGGTGAGAGTGCGGTGAGGTCAGAGTTGGGTGATGTAAGAGTGGGGTGAGGTCAGAGTGCGGTGAGGTCAGAGTGGGGTGAGGTCAGAGTGGGGTCAGGTCAGAGTGGAGTGAGATCAGAGTTGTGTGAGGTCAGAGTGGGGTGAGGTCAGAGTGCGGTGAGGTCAGAGTTGGGTGATGTCAGAGTGGAGTGAGGTCAGGGTGCGGTGAGGTCAGGGTTGAGTGAGGTCAGAGTGGGGTAAGGTCAGGTTGGAGTGAGGTGAGATTGGGGTCAGGTCAGAGTGGAGTGAGATCAGAGTGGGGTGAGGTCAGAGTGGGGTAAGGTCAGGGTGCGGTGAGGTCAGATTGGGGTCAGGTCAGAGTGGAGTGAGGTCAGAGTGGGGTGAGGTCAGAGTGGGGTGAGGTCAGGGTGGAGTGAGGTCAGATTGGGGTCAGGTCAGAGTGTACTGAGATCAGAGTTGTGTGAGGTCAGAGTGGGGTGAGGTCAGAGTGGGGTGAGGTCAGAGTGGAGTGAGGTCAGAGTGGAGTGAGATCAGAGTGGGGTGAGGTCAGAGTGGAGTGAGGTCAGAGTGGAGTGAGATCAGAGTGGGGTGAGGTCAGAGTGCGGTGAGGTCAGAGTGGTGTGAGGACAGAGTGGGGTGAGGTCAGGGTTGAGTGAGGCCAGAGTGGGGTAAGGTCAGGTTGGAGTGAGGTGAGATTGGGGTCAGGTCAGAGTGGAGTGAGGTCAGAGTGGGGTGAGGTCAGAGTGGGGTGAGGTCAAAGTGGAGTGAGATCATAGTGGGGTGAGGTCAGGGTGGAGTGAGGTCAGATTGGGGTCAGGTCAGAGTGTACTGAGATCAGAGTTGAGTGAGGTCAGGCTGGGGTGAGGTCAGGGTTAAGTGAGGTCAGAGTGGGGTCAGGTCAGAGTGGAGTGAGAAAAGAGTCGGGTGTGGTCAGATTGGGGTAAGGTCAGGGATCATTGAGGTCAGATTGGGGTCAGGTCAGAGTGGAGTGAGGTGAGATTGGGGTCAGGTCAGAGTGGAGTGAGGTCAGAGTGGGGTGAGGTCAGAGTGGGGTGAGGTCAGGGTGGAGTGAGGTCAGATTGGGGTCAGGTCAGAGTGTACTGAGATCAGAGTTGAGTGAGGTCAGGCTGGGGTGAGGTCAGAATGGGGCGAGGTCAGAGTGGGGCGAGGTCAGAGTGGAGTGAGATCAGAGTAGAGTGAGGTCAGGGTTGAGTGAGGTCAGATTGAGGTCAGGTCAGAGTGGAGTGAGGTCAGAGTGGAGTGAGGTCAGAGTGGAATGAGGTCAGAGTGGGGTGAGGTCAGAGTGGAGTGAGGTCGGATTGAGGTCAGGTCAGAGTGGAGTGAGGTCAGAGTGGGGTGAGGTCAGAGTGGGGTGCGGTCAGAGTGGGGTGAGGTCAGTGTGGAGTAAGGTCAGGGTGCGGTGAGGTCAGAGAGCGGTGAGGTCAGGGTTAAGTGAGGTCAGAGTGCGGTGAGGTCAGAGTGGTGTGAGAACAGAGTGGGGTGAGGTCAGGGTTAAGTGAGGTCAGAGTGCGGTGAGGTCAGAGTGGTGTGAGAACAGAGTGGGGTGAGGTCAGGGTTAAGTGAGGTCAGAGTGGGGTGCGGTCAGAGTGGGGTAAGGTCAGGTTGGGGTGAGGTCAGAGTGCGCTGAGGTCAGAGTGGAGTGAGAAAAGAGTCGGGTGAGGTCAGATTGGGGTAAGGTCAGGGTTGAGTGAGGTCAGATTGGGGTCAGGTCAGAGTGGGGTGAGGTCAGAGTTGAGTGAGGTCAGAGTGGGGTGAGGTCAGGTTGGAGAGAGGTCAGATCGGAGTGAGGTCAGACTGCGGTGAGGTTAGAATTGAGTGAGGTCAGAGTGGGGTGAGTTCTGAGTTGAGTGAGATCAGAGTGGGGTGAGGTCAGACTGGGGTGAGGTCAGAGTGGGGCGAGGTCAGAGTGCGGTGAGGTGAGAGTGGTGTGAGAACAGAGTGGGGTGAGGTCAGGGTTGAGTGAGGTCAGAGTGGGGTAAGGTCAGGGTGGCGTGAGGTCAGATTGAGGTCAGGTCAGAGTGGAGTGAGGTCAGAGTGGGGTGAGGTCAGAGTGGGGTGCGGTCAGAGTGGGGTGAGGTCAAAGGGGGGTGAGGTCCGAGTGGGGTGAGGTTAGAGTGGGGTGAGGTCAGGGTTTAGTGAGGTCAGAGTGGGGTGAGGTCAGAGTGGGGTGAGGTTAGAGTGGGGTGAGGTCAGAGTTGAGTGAGGTCAGAGTGGGGTGAGGTTAGAGTGGGGTGAGGTCAGGGTTTAGTGAGGTCAGAGTGGGGTGAGGTCAGAGTGGGGTGAGGTTAGAGTGGGATGAGGTCAGAGTTGAGTGAGGTCAGAGTGGGGTGAGGTCAGAGTGAAGTGAGGTCAGAGTGGGGTGAGGTCAGCGTTGAGTGATGTCTGAGTGGGGTGAGGTCAGAGTGGGGTGAGGTCAGAGTGAAGTGAGGTCAGAGTGGGGTAAGGTCAGGGTGGAGTGAGGTCAGATTGGGGTCAGGTCAGGGTGGAGTGAGGTCAGAGTGGAGTGAGATCAGAGTGGGGTGAGGTCAGAGTCGGGTGAGGTCAGGGTGGAGTGAGGTCAGATCGGAGTGAGGTCAGAGTGGGGTGAGGTCAGGGTGGAGTGAGGTCAGAGTGGGGTGAGGTCAGGGTGGAGAGAGGAGAGATCGGAGTGAGGTCAGACTGCGGTGAGGTTAGAATTGAGTGAGGTCAGAGTGGGGTAAGGTCAGGTTGGAGTGAAGTCAGATTGGGGTCAGGTCAGAGTGTATGAGATCAGAGTTGAGTGAGGTCAGAGTGGGGTGAGGTCAGAGTGGGGCGAGGTCAGAGTGGGGCGAGGTCAGAGTGCGGTGAGGTGAGAGTGGTGTGAGAACAGAGTGGGGTGAGGTCAGGGTTGAGTGAGGTCAGAGTGGGGTAAGGTCAGGGTGGAGTGAGGTCAGAGTGGGGTACGGTCAGAGTGGGGTGAGGTCAGAGTGGGGTGAGGTCAGAGTGGGGTGAGGTCAGGGTTGAGTGAGGTCAGAGTGGGGTAAGGTCAGGGTGGAGTGAGGTCAGATTGAGGTCAGGTCAGAGTGGGGTGAGGTCAGAGTGCAGTGAGGTCAGAGTGGGGTGAGGTCAGAGTGGAGTAAGGTCAGGGTGCGGTGAGGTCAGAGTGGTGTGAGAACAGAGTCGGGTGAGGTCAGATTGGGGTAAGGTCAGGGTTGAGTGAGGTCAGAGTGAAGTGAGGTCAGAGTGGAGGGAGAACAGAGTTGAGTGAGGTCAAAGTGTGGTGAGGTCAGAGTTGAGTATTGACAGAGTGGGGTGAGGTCAGAGTGGGGTGAGGTCAGAGTGGGGTCAGGTCAGAGTGGAGTGAGATCAGAGTTGTGTGAGGTCAGAGTGGGGTGAGGTCAGAGTTGGGTGATGTAAGAGTGGGGTGAGGTCAGAGTGCGGTGAGGTCAGAGTGGGGTGAGGTCAGAGTGGGGTCAGGTCAGAGTGGAGTGAGATCAGAGTTGTGTGAGGTCAGAGTGGGGTGAGGTCAGAGTGGGGTGAGGTCAGAGTGCGGTGAGGTCAGAGTGGAGTAAAGTCAGGGTGCGGTGAGGTCAGGGTTGAGTGAGGTCAGAGTGGGGTGAGGTCAGAGTGGAGTGAGGTCAGAGTGGAGTAAAGTCAGAGTGCGGTGAGGTCAGAGTGCGGTGAGGTCAGAGTTGGGTGATGTCAGAGTGGAGTGAGGTCAGGGTGCGGTGAGGTCAGGGTTGAGTGAGGTCAGAGTGGGGTGAGGTCAGAGTGCGGTGAGGTCAGAGTGGAGTAAAGTCAGGGTGCGGTGAGGTCAGGGTTGAGTGAGGTCAGAGTGGGGTGAGGTCAGAGTGGAGTGAGGTCAGAGTGGAGTGAGATCAGAGTGGGGTGAGGTCAGAGTGCGGTGAGGTCAGAGTGGAGTAAGGTCAGGGTGCGGTGAGGTTAGAGTGGTGTGAGAACAGAGTGGGGTGAGGTCAGGGTTGAGTGAGGCCAGAGTGGGGTAAGGTCAGGTTGGAGTGAGGTGAGATTGGGGTCAGGTCAGAGTGGAGTGAGGTCAGATTGGGGTCAGGTCAGAGTGTACTGAGATCAGAGTTGAGTGAGGTCAGGCTGGGGTGAGGTCAGAGTGGGGCGAGGTCAGAGTGGGGCGAGGTCAGAGTGCGGTGAGATCAGAGTAGAGTGAGGTCAGGGTTGAGTGAGGTCAGATTGAGGTCAGGTCAGAGTGGAGTGAGGTCAGAGTGGAATGAGGTCAGAGTGGGGTGAGATCAGAGTGGAGTGAGGTCGGATTGAGGTCACGTCAGAGTGGAGTGAGGTCAGAGTGGGGTGAGGTCAGAGTGGGGTGAGGTCAGAGTGCGGTGAGGTCAGAGTGGAGTAAGGTCAGGGTGCGGTGAGGTCAGAGTGGTGTGAGAACAGAGTGGGGTGAGGTCAGGGTTGGGTGAGGTCAGATTGGGGTCAGGTCAGAGTGGAGTGAGAAAAGAGTCGGGTGTGGTCAGATTGGGGTAAGGTCAGGGATCATTGAGGTCAGATTGGGGTCAGGTCAGAGTGGAGTGAGATCAGAGTGAAGTGAGGTCAGAGTGGAGTGAGACCATAGTGGGGTGATGTCAGGCTGGGGTGAGGTCAGAGTGGGGTCAGGTCAGAGTGAAGTGAGGTCAGAGTGGGGTGAGGTCAGAGTGCAATGAGATCAGAGTGGGGTGAGGTCAAAGTGGAGTGAGATCATAGTGGGGTGAGGTCAGGGTGGAGTGAGGTCAGAGTGGGGTCAGGTCAGAGTGGAGTGAGGTCAGAGTGGGGTGAGGTCAGAGTGGGGTGAGGTCAGAGTTGAGTACTGTCAGAGTGGGGTGAGGTCAGAGTGGAATGAGGTCAGAGTGGGGTGAGGTCAGAGTGGAGTGAGCTCGGATTGAGGTCAGGTCAGAGTGGAGTGAGGTCAGAGTGGGGTGAGGTCAGAGTGGAGTGAGGTCAGAGTGGAGTGAGGTCAGAGTGGGGCGAGGTCAGTGTGCGGTGAGGTCAGAGTGGGGTGAGGTCAGAGTGGAGTGAGATCAGAGTGCGGTGAGATCAGAGTAGAGTGAGGTCAGGGTTGAGTGAGGTCAGATTGAGGTCAGGTCAGAGTGGAGTGAGGTCAGAGTGGAGTGAGATCAGAGTGGAATGAGGTCAGAGTGGGGTGAGATCAGAGTGGAGTGAGGTCGGATTGAGGTCAGGTCAGAGTGGAGTGAGGTCAGAGTGGGGTGAGGTCAGAGTGGGGTGAGGTCAGAGTGCGGTGAGGTCAGAGTGGAGTAAGGTCAGGGTGCGGTGAGGTCAGAGTGCGGTGAGGTCAGAGTGGAGTGAGGTCAGAGTGGGGTGAGGTCAGAGTGGTGTGAGAACAGAGTGGGGTGAGGTCAGGGTTGGGTGAGGTCAGATTGGGGTCAGGTCAGAGTGGAGTGAGAAAAGAGTCGGGTGTGGTCAGATTGGGGTAAGGTCAGGGATCATTGAGGTCAGATTGGGGTCAGGTCAGAGTGGAGTGAGGTTAGATTGGGGTCAGGTCAGAGTGGAGTGAGGTCAGAGTGGGGTGAGGTCAGAGTGGGGTGAGGTCAGAATGGGGCGAGGTCAGAGTGGGGCGAGGTCAGAGTGGAGTGAGATCAGAGTAGAGTGAGGTCAGGGTTGAGTGAGGTCAGATTGAGGTCAGGTCAGAGTGGAGTGAGGTCAGAGTGGAGTGAGGTCAGAGTGGAATGAGGTCAGAGTGGGGTGAGGTCAGAGTGGAGTGAGGTCGGATTGAGGTCAGGTCAGAGTGGAGTGAGGTCAGAGTGGGGTGAGGTCAGAGTGGGGTGCGGTCAGAGTGGGGTGAGGTCAGAGTGGGGTGAGGTCAGAGTGGAGTGAGGTCAGAGTGGGGTGAGGTCAGGGTGCGGTGAGGTCAGAGTGGGGTGAGGTCAGGGTGCGGTGAGGTCAGAGTGGTGTGAGAACAGAGTGGGATGAGGTCAGGGTTAAGTGAGGTCAGAGTGGGGTGCGGTCAGAGTGGGGTAAGGCCAGGTTGGGGTGAGGTCAGAGTGCGCTGAGGTCAGAGTGGAGTGAGAAAAGAGTCGGGTGAGGTCAGATTGGGGTAAGGTCAGGGTTGAGTGAGGTCAGATTGGGGTCAGGTCAGAGTGGGGTGAGGTCAGAGTTGAGTGAGGTCAGAGTGGGGTGAGGTCAGGGTGGAGAGAGGTCAGATCGGAGTGAGGTCAGACTGCGGTGAGGTTAGAATTGAGTGAGGTCAGAGTGGGGTGAGGTCAGACTGGGGTGAGGTCAGAGTGGGGCGAGGTCAGAGTGCGGTGAGGTGAGAGTGGTGTGAGAACAGAGTGGGGTGAGGTCAGGGTTGAGTGAGGTCAGAGTGGGGTAAGGTCAGGGTGGCGTGAGGTCAGATTGAGGTCAGGTCAGAGTGGAGTGAGGTCAGAGTGGGGTGAGGTCAGAGTGGGGTGCGGTCAGTGTGGGGTGAGGTCAAAGGGGGGTGAGGTCCGAGTGCGGCGAGGTCAGAGTTGAGTGAGGTCAGAGTGGGGTGAGGTTAGAGTGGGGTGAGGTTAGAGTGGGGTGAGGTCAGAGTGGGGTGAGGTCAAAGGGGGGTGAGGTCCGAGTGCGGCGAGGTCAGAGTTGAGTGAGGTCCGAGTGGGGTGAGGTCAGAGTGGGGTGAGGTTAGAGTGGGGTGAGGTCAGAGTTGAGTGAGGTCAGAGTGGGGTGAGGTCAGAGTGGGGTGAGGTTAGAGTGGGGTGAGGTCAGAGTTGAGTGAGGTCAGAGTGGGGTGAGGTCAGAGTGGGGTCAGGTCAGAGTGGAGTGAGATCAGAGTTGTGTGAGGTCAGAGTGGGGTGAGGTCAGAGTGCGGTGAGGTCAGAGTTGGGTGATGTCAGAGTGGAGTGAGGTCAGGGTGCGGTGAGGTCAGGGTTGAGTGAGGTCAGAGTGGGGTGAGGTCAGAGTGCGGTGAGGTCAGAGTGGAGTAAAGTCAGGGTGTGGTGAGGTCAGGGTTGAGTGAGGTCAGAGTGGGGTAAGGTCAGGTTGGAGTGAGGTGAGATTGGGGTCAGGTCAGAGTGGAGTGAGATCAGAGTGGGGTGAGGTCAGAGTGGGGTAAGGTCAGGGTGCGGTGAGGTCAGATTGGGGTCAGGTCAGAGTGGAGTGAGGTCAGAGTGGGGTGAGGTCAGAGTGCGGTGAGGTCAGGGTG
Organism: Chiloscyllium punctatum; assembly: GCF_047496795.1. Classification (NCBI taxonomy): domain Eukaryota; kingdom Metazoa; phylum Chordata; class Chondrichthyes; order Orectolobiformes; family Hemiscylliidae; genus Chiloscyllium; species Chiloscyllium punctatum. The sequence goes on along the minus strand of NC_092760.1, from coordinate 12,065,556 downwards.
GAGTGAGGTCAGATTGGGGTCAGGTCAGAGTGTACTGAGATCAGAGTTGTGTGAGGTCAGAGTGGGGTGAGGTCAGAGTGGAGTGAGATCAGAGTGGGGTGAGGTCAGAGTGGAGTGAGGTCAGAGTGGAGTGAGATCAGAGTGGGGTGAGGTCAGAGTGCGGTGAGGTCAGAGTGGAGTAAGGTCAGGGTGCGGTGAGGTCAGAGTGGTGTGAGAACAGAGTGGGGTGAGGTCAGGGTTGAGTGAGGCAAGAGTGGGGTAAGGTCAGGTTGGAGTGAGGTGAGATTGGGGTCAGGTCAGAGTGGAGTGAGGTCAGAGTGGGGTGAGGTCAGAGTGGGGTGAGGTCAAAGTGGAGTGAGATCATAGTGGGGTGAGGTCAGGGTGGAGTGAGGTCAGATTGGGGTCAGGTCAGAGTGTACTGAGATCAGAGTTGAGTGAGGTCAGGCTGGGGTGAGGTCAGAGTGGGGCGAGGTCAGAGTGGGGCGAGGTCAGAGTGCGGTGAGATCAGAGTAGAGTGAGGTCAGGGTTGAGTGAGGTCAGAATGAGGTCAGGTCAGAGTGGAGTGAGGTCAGAGTGGAGTGAGGTCAGAGTGGAATGAGGTCAGAGTGGGGTGAGATCAGAGTGGAGTGAGGTCGGATTGAGGTCACGTCAGAGTGGAGTGAGGTCAGAGTGGGGTGAGGTCAGAGTGGGGTGAGGTCAGAGTGCGGTGAGGTCAGAGTGGAGTAAGGTCAGGGTGCGGTGAGGTCAGAGTGGTGTGAGAACAGAGTGGGGTGTGGTCAGATTGGGGTAAGGTCAGGGATCATTGAGGTCAGATTGGGGTCAGGTCAGAGTGGCGTGAGGTCAGAGTGCGGTGAGGTCAGAGTGGAGTAAGGTCAGGGTGCGGTGAGGTCAGAGTGGTGTGAGAACAGAGTGGGGTGAGGTCAGGGTTGGGTGAGGTCAGATTGGGGTCAGGTCAGAGTGGAGTGAGAAAAGAGTCGGGTGTGGTCAGATTGGGGTAAGGTCAGGGATCATTGAGGTCAGATTGGGGTCAGGTCAGAGTGGAGTGAGATCAGAGTGAAGTGAGGTCAGAGTGGAGTGAGACCATAGTGGGGTGAGGTCAGGCTGGGGTGAGGTCAGAGTGGGGTCAGGTCAGAGTGAAGTGAGGTCAGAGTGGGGTGAGGTCAGAGTGCAATGAGATCAGAGTGGGGTGAGGTCAAAGTGGAGTGAGATCATAGTGGGGTGAGGTCAGGGTGGAGTGAGGTCAGAGTGGGGTCAGGTCAGAGTGGAGTGAGGTCAGAGTGGGGTGAGGTCCTAGTGGGGTGAGGTCAGAGTTGAGTACTGTCAGAGTGGGGTGAGGTCAGAGTGGAATGAGGTCAGAGTGGGGTGAGGTCAGAGTGGAGTGAGGTCAGAGTGGAGTGAGGTCAGAGTGGGGCGAGGTCAGTGTGCGGTGAGGTCAGAGTGGGGTGAGGTCAGAGTGGAGTGAGATCAGAGTTGAGTGAGGTCAGAGTGGAGTGAGGTCAGAGTGGAGTGAGGTCAGAGTGGAATGAGATCAGAGTGGGGTGAGGTCAGAGTGGAGTGAGATCAGAGTTGAGTGAGGTCAGAGTGGAGTGAGGTCAGAGTGGAGTGAGGTCAGAGTGGAGTGAGGTCAGAGTGCGCTGAGGTCAGAGTGGTGTGAGAACAGAGTGGGGTGAGGTCAGAGCGCGGTGAGGTCAGAGTGATGTGAGGTCAGAGTGGGGTGAGGTCAGAGTGGGGTGAGGTCAGAGTTGAGTGAGGTCAGAGTGGAGTGAGGTCAGAGTGGAGTGAGGTCAGAGTGCAGTGAGGTCAGCGTGGATTGAGATCAGAGTGGAGTGAGGTCAGAGTGGAGTGAGGTCAGAGTGGAGTGAGGTCAGAGTGCGGTGAGGTCAGCGTGGATTGATGTCAGAGTGGGGAGAGGTCAGAGTGAGGTGAGGTCAGAGTGGATTGAGGTCAGAGTGGGGAGAGGTCAGAGTGGATTGAGGTCAGAGTGAAGTGAGGTCAGAGTGGTGTGAGAACAGAGTCGGGTGAGGTCAGAGTTGATTGAGGTCAGATTGGGGTGAGGTCAGATTGGGGTGAGGTCAGAGTGCGCTGAGGTCAGAGTGGTGTGAGAACAGAGTGGGGTGAGGTCAGGGTTGGGTGAGGTCAGATTGGGGTCAGGTCAGAGTGGAGTGAGAAAAGAGTCGGGTGTGGTCAGATTGGGGTAAGGTCAGGGATCATTGAGGTCAGATTGGGGTCAGGTCAGAGTGGAGTGAGGTGAGATTGGGGTCAGGTCAGAGTGGAGTGAGGTCAGAGTGGGGTGAGGTCAGTGTGGGGTGAGGTCAAGGTGGAGTGAGGTCAGATTGGGGTCAGGTCAGAGTGTACTGAGATCAGAGTTGAGTGAGGTCAGGCTGGGGTGAGGTCAGAATGGGGCGAGGTCAGAGTGGGGCGAGGTCAGAGTGCGGTGAGATCAGAGTAGAGTGAGGTCAGGGTTGAGTGAGGTCATATTGAGGTCAGGTCAGAGTGGAGTGAGGTCAGAGTGGAGTGAGGTCAGAGTGGAATGAGGTCAGAGTGGGGTGAGGTCAGAGTGGAGTGAGGTCGGATTGAGGTCAGGTCAGAGTGGAGTGAGGTCAGAGTGGGGTGAGGTCAGTGTGGGGTGAGGTCAGAGTGGGGTGAGGTCAGGGTGCGGTGAGGTCAGAGTGGAGTGAGGTCAGAGTGGGGTGAGGTCAGTGTGGGGTGAGGTCAGAGTGGGGTGAGTTCAGAGTGCGGTGAGGTCAGAGTGGTGTGAGAACAGAGTGGGGTGAGGTCAGGGTTAAGTGAGGTCAGAGTGGGGTGCGGTCAGAGTGGGGTAAGGTCAGGTTGGGGTGAGGTCAGAGTGCGCTGAGGTCAGAGTGGAGTGAGAAAAGAGTCGGGTGAGGTCAGATTGGGGTAAGGTCAGGGTTGAGTGAGGTCAGATTGGGGTCAGGTCAGAGTGGGGTGAGGTCAGAGTTGAGTGAGGTCAGAGTGGGGTGAGGTCAGAGTTGAGTGAGGTCAGGGTGGAGAGAGGTCAGAACGGAGTGAGGTCAGACTGCGGTGAGGTTAGAATTGAGTGAGGTCAGAGTGGGGTGAGGTCAGAGTGGGGTGAGGTCAGAGTGGGGCGAGGTCAGAGTGCGGTGAGGTGAGAGTGGTGTGAGAACAGAGTGGGGTGAGGTCAGGGTTGAGTGAGGTCAGAGTGGGGTAAGGTCAGGGTGGCGTGAGGTCAGATTGAGGTCAGGTCAGAGTGGGGTGAGTTCAGAGTGGGGTGCGGTCAGAGTGGGGTGAGGTCAAAGGGGGGTGAGGTCCGAGCGCGGCGAGGTCAGAGTTGAGTGAGGTCAGAGTGGGGTGAGGTTAGAGTGGGGTGAGGTCAGGGTTTAGTGAGGTCAGAGTGGGGTGAGGTCAGAGTGGGGTGAGGTTAGAGTGGGGTGAGGTCAGAGTTGAGTGAGGTCAGAGTGGGGTGAGATCAGAGTGGAGTGAGGTCAGAGTGGGGTGAGGTCAGCGTTGAGTGATGTCTGAGTGGGGTGAGGTCAGAGTGGGGTGAGGTCAGAGTGAAGTGAGGTCAGAGTGGGGTAAGGTCAGGGTGGAGTGAGGTCAGATTGGGGTCAGGTCAGGGTGGAGTGAGGTCAGAGTGGGGTGAGGTCAGAGTGGGGTGAGGTCAGAGTCGGGTGAGGTCAGGGTGGAGTGAGGTCAGATCGGAGTGAGGTCAGAGTGGGGTGAGGTCAGGTTGGAGTGAAGTCAGATTGGGGTCAGGTCAGAGTGTATGAGATCAGAGTTGAGTGAGGTCAGAGTGGGGTGAGGTCAGAGTGGGGTGAGGTCAGAGTGGGGCGAGGTCAGAGTGCGGTGAGGTGAGAGTGGTGTGAGAACAGAGTGGGGTGAGGTCAGGGTTGAGTGAGGTCAGAGTGGGGTAAGGTCAGGGTGGAGTGAGGTCAGAGTGGGGTAAGGTCAGAGTGGGGTGAGGTCAGAGTGGGGTGAGGTCAGAGTTGAGTATTGTCAGAGTGGGGTGAGGTCAGAGTGGAATGAGGTCACAGTGGAGTGAAGTCAGAGTGGGGTGAGGTCAGAGTGGAGTGAGGTCATAGTTGAGTGAGGTCAGGCTGGGGTGAGGTCAGATTGGGGTGACGTCAGAGTGGGGTGAGGTCAGAGTGGAGTGAGTTCAGAGTGCGGTGAGGTCAGAGTGGGGTGAGGTCAGGGTTGAGTGAGGTCAGAGTGGGGTGAGGTCAGAGTTGAGTGAGGTCAGAGTGGGGTGAGGTCAGAGTGAAGTGAGGTCAGAGTGGGGTGAGGTTAGAGTGGGGTGAGGTCAGAGTCGGGTGAGGTCAGGGTGGAGTGAGGTCAGATCGGAGTGAGGTCAGAGTGGGGTGAGGTCAGGGTGGAGAGAGGACAGATCGGAGTGAGGTCAGACTGCGGTGAGGTTAGAATTGAGTGAGGTCAGAGTGGGGTAAGGTCAGGGTTGAGTGAGGTCAGAGTGAAGTGAGGTCAGAGTGGAGTGAGAACAGAGTTGAGTGAGGTCAAAGTACGGTGAGGTCAGAGTTGAGTATTGACAGAGTGGGGTGAGGTCAGAGTGGGGTGAGGTGAGAGTGCGGTGAGGTCAGAGTTGGGTGATGTAAGAGTGGGGTGAGGTCAGAGTGCGGTGAGGTCAGAGTGGGGTGAGGTCAGAGTGGGGTCATGTCAGAGTGGAGTGAGATCAGAGTTGGGTGATGTCAGAGTGGAGTGAGGTCAGGATGCGGTGAGGTCAGGGTTGAGTGAGGTCAGAGTGGGGTGAGGTCAGAGTGCGGTGAGGTCAGAGTGGAGTAAAGTCAGGGTGCGGTGAGGTCAGGGTTGAGTGAGGTCAGAGTGGGGTAAGGTCAGGTTGGAGTGAGGTGAGATTGGGGTCAGGTCAGAGTGGAGTGAGATCAGAGTGGGGTGAGGTCAGAGTGGGGTAAGGTCAGGGTGCGGTGAGGTCAGATTGGGGTCAGGTCAGAGTGGAGTGAGGTCAGAGTGGGGTGAGGTCAGAGTGGGGTGAGGTCAGAGTGGAGTGAGGTCAGAGTGGAGTGAGATCAGAGTGGGGTGAGGTCAGAGTGCGGTGAGGTCAGAGTGGAGTAAGGTCAGGGTGCAGTGAGGTCAGAGTGGGGTGATGTCAGAGTGGGGTGAGGTCAGAGTGCGGTGAGGTCAGAGTGGAGTAAGGTCAGGGTGCGGTGAGGTCAGAGTGGTGTGAGAACAGAGTGGGGTGAGGTCAGGGTTGAGTGAGGCCAGAGTGGGGTAAGGTCAGGTTGGAGTGAGGTGAGATTGGGGTCAGGTCAGAGTGGAGTGAGGTCAGAGTGGGGTGAGGTCAGAGTGGGGTGAGGTCAAAGTGGAGTGAGATCATAGTGGGGTGAGGTCAGGGTGGAGTGAGGTTAGATTGGGGTCAGGTCAGAGTGTACTGAGATCAGAGTTGAGTGAGGTCAGGCTGGGGTGAGGTCAGAGTGGGGCGAGGTCAGAGTGGGGCGAGGTCAGAGTGCGGTGAGATCAGAGTAGAGTGAGGTCAGGGTTGAGTGAGGTCAGATTGAGGTCAGGTCAGAGTGGAGTGAGGTCAGAGTGGAGTGAGGTCAGAGTGGAATGAGGTCAGAGTGGGGTGAGATCAGAGTGGAGTGAGGTCGGATTGAGGTCAGGTCAGAGTGGAGTGAGGTCAGAGTGGGGTGAGGTCAGAGTGGGGTGAGATCAGAGTGCGGTGAGGTCAGAGTGGAGTAAGGTCAGGGTGCGGTGAGGTCAGAGTGCGGTGAGGTCAGAGTGGAGTGAGGTCAGAGTGGGGTGAGGTCAGAGTGGTGTGAGAACAGAGTGGGGTGAGGTCAGGGTTGGGTGAGGTCAGATTGGGGTCAGGTCAGAGTGGAGTGAGGTGAGATTGGGGTCAGGTCAGAGTGGAGTGAGGTCAGAGTGGGGTGAGGTCAGAGTGGGGTGAGGTCAGGGTGGAGTGAGGTCAGATTGGGGTCAGGTCAGAGTGTACTGAGATCAGAGTTGAGTGAGGTCAGGCTGGGGTGAGGTCAGAATGGGGCGAGGTCAGAGTGGGGCGAGGTCAGAGTGGAGTGAGATCAGAGTAGAGTGAGGTCAGGGTTGAGTGAGGTCAGATTGAGGTCAGGTCAGAGTGGAGTGAGGTCAGAGTGGAGTGAGGTCAGAGTGGAATGAGGTCAGAGTGGGGTGAGGTCAGAGTGGAGTGAGGTCGGATTGAGGTCAGGTCAGAGTGGAGTGAGGTCAGAGTGGGGTGAGGTCAGAGTGGGGTGCGGTCAGAGTGGGGTGAGGTCAGAGTGGGGTGAGGTCAGAGTGGTGTGAGAACAGAGTGGGGTGAGGTCAGGGTTAAGTGAGGTCAGAGTGGGGTGCGGTCAGAGTGGGGTAAGGTCAGGTTGGGGTGAGGTCAGAGTGCGCTGAGGTCAGAGTGGAGTGAGAAAAGAGTCGGGTGAGGTCAGATTGGGGTAAGGTCAGGGTTGAGTGAGGTCAGATTGGGGTCAGGTCAGAGTGGGGTGAGGTCAGAGTTGAGTGAGGTCAGAGTGGGGTGAGGTCAGGGTGGAGAGAGGTCAGATCGGAGTGAGGTCAGACTGCGGTGAGGTTAGAATTGAGTGAGGTCAGAGTGGGGTGAGGTCAGACTGGGGTGAGGTCAGAGTGGGGCGAGGTCAGAGTGCGGTGAGGTCAGAGTGGTGTGAGAACAGAGTGGGGTGAGGTCAGGGTTGAGTGAGGTCAGAGTGGGGTAAGGTCAGGGTGGCGTGAGGTCAGATTGAGGTCAGGTCAGAGTGGAGTGAGGTCAGAGTGGGGTGAGGTCAGAGTGGGGTGCGGTCAGAGTGGGGTGAGGTCAAAGGGGGGTGAGGTCCGAGTGCGGCGAGGTCAGAGTTGAGTGAGGTCAGAGTGGGGTGAGGTTAGAGTGGGGTGAGGTCAGAGTTGAGTGAGGTCAGAGTGGGGTGAGGTCAGAGTGGAGTGAGGTCAGAGTGGGGTGAGGTCAGCGTTGAGTGATGTCTGAGTGGGGTGAGGTCAGAGTGAAGTGAGGTCAGAGTGGGGTAAGGTCAGGGTGGAGTGAGGTCAGATTGGGGTCAGGTCAGGGTGGAGTGAGGTCAGAGCGGAGTGAGATCAGAGTGGGGTGAGGTCAGAGTCGGGTGAGGTCAGGATGGAGTGAGGTCAGATCAGAGTGAGGTCAGAGTGGTGTGAGGTCAGGGTGGAGAGAGGACAGATCGGAGTGAGGTCAGACTGCGGTGAGGTTAGAATTGAGTGAGGTCAGAGTGGGGTGAGGTCAGAGTGGGGTGAGGTCAGAGTGGGGCGAGGTCAGGTTGGAGTGAAGTCAGATTGGGGTCAGGTCAGAGTGCATGAGATCAGAGTTGAGTGAGGTCAGAGTGGGGTGAGGTCAGAGTGGGGTGAGGTCAGAGTGGGGCGAGGTCAGAGTGGGGCGAGGTCAGAGTGCGGTGAGGTGAGAGTGGTGTGAGAACAGAGTGGGGTGAGGTCAGGGTTGAGTGAGGTCAGAGTGGGGTAAGGTCAGGGTGGAGTGAGGTCAGAGTGGGGTACGGTCAGAGTGGGGTGAGGTCAGAGTGGGGTGAGGTCAGAGTGGAATGAGGTCACAGTGGAGTGAAGTCAGAGTGGGGTGAGGTCAGAGTGGAGTGAGGTCATAGTTGAGTGAGGTCAGGCTGGGGTGAGGTCAGATTGGGGTGACGTCAGAGTGGAGTGAGGTCAGAGTGGAGTGAGTTCAGAGTGGGGTGAGGTCAGAGTGGGGTGAGGTCAGGGTTGAGTGAGGTCAGAGTGGGGTAAGGTCAGGGTGGAGTGAGGTCAGATTGAGGTCAGGTCAGAGTGGCATGAGGTCAGAGTGGGGTGAGGTCAGAGTGGGGTGCGGTCAGAGTGGGGTGAGGTCAGAGTGGAGTAAGGTCAGGGTGCGGTGAGGTCAGAGTGGGGTGAGGTCAGAGTGGGGTGAGGTCAGAGTGGGGTGAGGTCAGAGTGGAGTAAGGTCAGGGTGCGGTGAGGTCAGAGTGGTGTGAGAACAGAGTGGGGTGATGTCAGGGTTAAGTGAGGTCAGAGTGGGGTAAGGTCAGGTTGGGGTGAGGGCAGAGTGCGCTGAGGTCAGAGTGGAGTGAGAACAGAGTCGGGTGAGGTCAGATTGGGGTAAGGTCAGGGTTGAGTGAGGTCAGAGTGAAGTGAGGTCAGAGTGGAGTGAGAACAGAGTTGAGTGAGGTCAAAGTGCGGTGAGGTCAGAGTTGAGTATTGACAGAGTGGGGTGAGGTCAGAGTGGGGTCAGGTCAGAGTGGGGTCAGGTCAGAGTGGAGTGAGATCAGAGTTGTGTGAGGTCAGAGTGGGGTGAGGTCAGAGTACGGTGAGGTCAGAGTTGGGTGATGTCAGAGTGGAGTGAGGTCAGGGTGCGGTGAGGTCAGGGTTGAGTGAGGTCAGAGTGGGGTGAGGTCAGAGTGCGGTGAGGTCAGAGTGCAGTAAAGTCAGGGTGCGGTGAGGTCAGGGTTGAGTGAGGTCAGAGTGGGGTGAGGTCAGAGTTGAGTATTGACAGAGTGGGGTGAGGTCAGAGTGGGGTGAGATCAGAGTGGGGTCAGGTCAGAGTGGAGTGAGATCAGAGTGGGGTGAGGTCAGAGTGGAGTGAGGTCAGAGTGGAGTGAGATCAGAGTGGGGTGAGGTCAGAGTGCGGTGAGGTCAGAGTGGAGTAAGGTCAGGGTGCGGTGAGGTCAGAGTGGTGTGAGAACAGAGTGGGGTGAGGTCAGGGTTGAGTGAGGCCAGAGTGGGGTAAGGTCAGGTTGGAGTGAGGTCAGAGTGGAATGAGATCAGAGTGGGGTGAGGTCAGAGTGGAGTGAGATCAGAGTTGAGTGAGGTCAGAGTGGAGTGAGGTCAGAGTGGAGTGAGGTCAGAGTGGAGTGAGGTCAGAGTGGAGTGAGGTCAGAGTGCGCTGAGGTCAGAGTGGTGTGAGAACAGAGTGGGGTGAGGTCAGAGCGCGGTGAGGTCAGAGTGATGTGAGGTCAGAGTGGGGTGAGGTCAGAGTGGGGTGAGGTCAGAGTTGAGTGAGGTCAGAGTGGAGTGAGGTCAGAGTGGAGTGAGGTCAGAGTGCAGTGAGGTCAGCGTGGATTGAGATCAGAGTGGAGTGAGGTCAGAGTGGAGTGAGGTCAGAGTGCGGTGAGGTCAGCGTGGATTGAGGTCAGAGTGGGGAGAGGTCAGAGTGGGGTGAGGTCAGAGTGGAGTGAGGTCAGAGTGGGGAGAGGTCAGAGTGGATTGAGGTCAGAGTGAAGTGAGGTCAGAGTGGTGTGAGGTCAGAGTGGGGTGAGGTCAGATTGCGGTGAGGTCAGAGTGGAGTAAAGTCAGGGTGCGGTGAGGTCAGGGTTGAGTGAGGTCAGAGTGGGGTAAGGTCAGGTTGGAGTGAGGTGAGATTGGGGTCAGGTCAGAGTGGAGTGAGATCAGAGTGGGGTGAGGTCAGAGTGGGGTAAGGTCAGGGTACAGTGTGGTCAGATTGGGGTCAGGTCAGAGTGGAGTGAGGTCAGAGTGGGGTGAGGTCAGAGTGGGGTGAGGTCAGAGTGGAGTGAGATCAGAGTGGGGTGAGGTCAGAGTGGAGTGAGGTCAGAGTGGAGTGAGATCAGAGTGGGGTGAGGTCAGAGTGCGGTGAGGTCAGAGTGGAGTAAGGTCAGGGTGCGGTGAGGTCAGAGTGGTGTGAGAACAGAGTGCGGTAAGGTCAGGTTGGAGTGAGGTGAGATTGGGGTCAGGTCAGAGTGGAGTGAGGTCAGAATGGGGTGAGGTCAGAGTGGAGTGAGGTCAGAGTGGGGTGAGGTCAGAGTGGAGTGAGGTCAGAGTGGAGTGAGGTCAGAATGGGGTGAGGTCAGGCTGGGGTGAGGTCAGAGTGGGGTCAGGTCAGAGTGGAGTGAGGTCAGAGTGGGGTGAGGTCAGAGTGGGGTGAGGTCAAAGTGGAGTGAGATCATAGTGGGGTGAGGTCAGGGTGGAGTGAGGTCAGATTGGGGTCAGGTCAGAGTGTTCTGAGATCAGAGTTGAGTGAGGTCAGGCTGGGGTGAGGTCAGAGTGGGGCGAGGTCAGAGTGCGGTGAGATCAGAGTAGAGTGAGGTCAGGGTTGAGTGAGGTCAGATTGAGGTCAGGTCAGAGTGGAGTGAGGTCAGAGTGGAGTGAGGTCAGAGTGGAATGAGGTCAGACTGGGGTGAGGTCAGAGTGGAGTGAGGTCAGATTGAGGTCAGGTCAGAGTGGAGTGAGGTCAGAGTGGGGTGAGGTCAGAGTGGGGTGAGGTCAGAGTGCGGTGAGGTCAGAGTGGAGTAAGGTCATGGTGCGGTGAGGTCAGAGTGCGGTGAGGTCAGAGTGGAGTGAGGTCAGAGTGGGGTGAGGTCAGAGTGGAGTGAGAAAAGAGTCGGGTGTGGTCAGATTGGGGTAAGGTCAGGGATCATTGAGGTCAGATTGGGGTCAGGTCAGAGTGGAGTGAGGTGAGATTGGGGTCAGGTCAGAGTGGAGTGAGGTCAGAGTGGGGTGAGGTCAGAGTGGGGTGAGGTCAGGGTGGAGTGAGGTCAGATTGGGGTCAGGTCAGAGTGTACTGAGATCAGAGTTGAGTGAGGTCAGGCTGGGGTGAGGTCAGAATGGGGCGAGGTCAGAGTGGGGCGAGGTCAGAGTGGAGTGAGATCAGAGTAGAGTGAGGTCAGGGTTGAGTGAGGTCAGATTGAGGTCAGGTCAGAGTGGAGTGAGGTCAGAGTGGAGTGAGGTCAGAGTGGAATGAGGTCAGAGTGGGGTGCGGTCAGAGTGGAGTGAGGTCGGATTGAGGTCAGGTCAGAGTGGAGTGAGGTCAGAGTGAGGTGAGGTCAGAGTGGAGTGAGGTCATAGTTGAGTGAGGTCAGGCTGGGGTGAGGTCAGATTGGGGTGACGTCAGAGTGGAGTGAGGTCAGAGTGGAGTGAGTTCAGAGTGGGGTGAGGTCAGAGTGGGGTGAGGTCAGGGTTGAGTGAGGTCAGAGTGGCGTAAGGTCATGGTGGAGTGAGGTCAGATTGAGGTCAGGTCAGAGTGGGGTGAGGTCAGAGTGGGGTGAGGTCACAGTGGAGTAAGGTCAGGGTGCGGTGAGGTCAGAGTGGTGTGAGAACAGAGTGGGGTGAGAACAGAGTTGAGTGAGGTCAAAGTGCGGTGAGGTCAGAGTTGAGTATTGACAGAGTGGGGTGAGGTCAGAGTGGGGTGAGGTCAGAGTGGGGTCAGGTCAGAGTGGAGTGAGATCAGAGTTGGGTGATGTCAAAGTGCGGTGAGGTCAGAGTTGAGTATTGACAGAGTGGGGTGAGGTCAGAGTGGGGTGAGGTCAGAGTGGGGTGAGGTCAGAGTACGGTGAGGTCAGAGTTGGGTGATGTCAGAGTGGAGTGAGGTCAGGGAGCGGTGAGGTCAGGGTTGAGTGAGGTCAGAGTGGGGTGAGGTCAGAGTGCGGTGAGGTCAGAGTGGAGTAAAGTCAGGGTGCGGTGAGGTCAGGGTTGAGTGAGGTCAGAGTGGGGTGAGGTCAGAGTTGAGTATTGACAGAGTGGGGTGAGGTCAGAGTGGGGTGAGGTCAGAGTGGGGTCAGGTCAGAGTGGAGTGAGATCAGAGTTGTGTGAGGTCAGAGTGGGGTGAGGTCAGAGTACGGTGAGGTCAGAGTAGGGTGATGTCAGAGTGGAGTGAGGTCAGGGTGCGGTGAGGTCAGGGTTGAGTGAGGTCAGAGTGGGGTGAGGTCAGAGTGCGGTGAGGTCAGAGTGGAGTAAAGTCAGGGTGCGGTGAGGTCAGGGTTGAGTGAGGTCAGAGTGGGGTGAGGTCAGAGTGGGGTAAGGTCAGGGTGCGGTGAGGTCAGATTGGGGACAGGTCAGAGTGGAGTGAGGTCAGAATGGGGTGAGGTCAGAGTGGGGTGAGGTCAGGGTGGAGTGAGGTCAGATTGGGGTCAGGTCAGAGTGTACTGAGATCAGAGTTGTGTGAGGTCAGAGTGGGGTGAGGTCAGAGTGGAGTGAGGTCAGAGTGGAGTGAGATCAGAGTGGGGTGAGGTCAGGGTGCGGTGAGGTCAGAGTGGAGTGAGGTGAGATTGGGGTCAGGTCAGAGTGGAGTGAGGTCAGAATGGGGTGGGGTCAGAGTGGGGTGAGGTCAAAGTGGAGTGAGATCATAGTGGGGTGAGGTCAGGGTGGAGTGAGGTCAGATTGGGGTCAGGTCAGAGTGTACTGAGATCAGAGTTGAGTGAGGTCAGGCTGGGGTGAGGTCAGAATGGGGCGAGGTCAGAGTGGGGCGAGGTCAGAGTGCGGTGAGATCAGAGTAGAGTGAGGTCAGGGTTGAGTGAGGTCAGATTGAGGTCAGGTCAGAGTGGAGTGAGGTCAGAGTGGAGTGAGGTCAGAGTGGAATGAGGTCAGAGTGGGGTGAGATCAGAGTGGAGTGAGGTCGGATTGAGGTCAGGTCAGAGTGGAGTGAGGTAAGAGTGGGGTGAGGTCAGAGTGGGGTGAGGTCAGAGTGCGGTGAGGTCAGAGTGGAGTAAGGTCAGGGTGCGGTGAGGTCAGATTGGGGTCAGGTCAGAGTGGAGTGAGGTCAGAGTGGGGTGAGGTCAGAGTGGGGTGAGGTCAGAGTGGGGTGAGGTCAGAGTGCGGTGAGGTCAGAGTGGAGTAAGGTCAGGGTGCGGTGAGGTCAGAGTGGTGTGAGAACAGAGTGGGGTGAGGTCAGGGTTGGGTGAGGTCAGATTGGGGTCAGGTCAGAGTGGAGTGAGAAAAGAGTCGGGTGTGGTCAGATTGGGGTAAGGTCAGGGATCATTGAGGTCAGATTGGGGTCAGGTCAGAGTGGAGTGAGATCAGAGTGAAGTGAGGTCAGAGTGGAGTGAGACCATAGTGGGGTGAGGTCAGGCTGGGGTGAGGTCAGAGTGGGGTCAGGTCAGAGTGAAGTGAGGTCAGAGTGGGGTGAGGTCAGAGTGCAATGAGATCAGAGTGGGGTGAGGTCAAAGTGGAGTGAGATCATAGTGGGGTGAGGTCAGGGTGGAGTGAGGTCAGAGTGGGGTCAGGTCAGAGTGGAGTGAGGTCAGAGTGGGGTGAGGTCAGAGTGGGGTGAGGTCAGAGTTGAGTATTGTCAGAGTGGGGCGAGGTCAGAGTGGAATGAGGTCAGAGTGGGGTGAGGTCAGAGTGGAGTGAGCTCGGATTGAGGTCAGGTCAGAGTGGAGTGAGGTCAGAGTGGGGTGAGGTCAGAGTGGAGTGAGGTCAGAGTGGAGTGAGGTCAGAGTGGGGCGAGGTCAGCGTGCGGTGAGGTCAGAGTGGGATGAGGTCAGAGTGGAGTGAGATCAGAGTCGAGTGAGGTCAGAGTGGAGTGAGGTCAGAGTGGAGTGAGGTCAGAGTGGAATGAGATCAGAGTGGGGTGAGGTCAGAGTGGAGTGAGATCAGAGTTGAGTGAGGTCAGAGTGGAGCGAGGTCAGAGTGGAGTGAGGTCAGAGTGGAGTGAGGTCAGAGTGCGCTGAGGTCAGAGTGGTGTGAGAACAGAGTGGGGTGAGGTCAGAGCGCGGTGAGGTCAGAGTGATGTGAGGTCAGAGTGGGGTGAGGTCAGAGTGGGGTGAGGTCAGAGTTGAGTGAGGTCAGAGTGGAGTGAGGTCAGAGTGGAGTGAGGTCAGAGTGCAGTGAGGTCAGCGTGGATTGAGATCAGAGTGGAGTGAGGTCAGAGTGGAGTGAGGTCAGAGTGCGGTGAGGTCAGCGTGGATTGAGGTCAGAGTGGGGAGAGGTCAGAGTGGGGTGAGGTCAGAGTGGAGTGAGGTCAGAGTGGGGAGAGGTCAGAGTGGATTGAGGTCAGAGTGAAGTGAGGTCAGAGTGGTGTGAGGTCAGAGTGGGGTGAGGTCAGAGTGCGGTGAGGTCAGAGTGGCGTAAAGTCAGGGTGCAGTGAGGTCAGGGTTGAGTGAGGTCAGAGTGGGGTAAGGTCAGGTTGGAGTGAGGTGAGATTGGGGTCAGGTCAGAGTGGAGTGAGATCAGAGTGGGGTGAGGTCAGAGTGGGGTAAGGTCAGGGTACGGTGAGGTCAGATTGGGGTCAGGTCAGATGGGAGTGAGGTCAGAGTGGGGTGAGGTCAGAGTGGGGTGAGGTCAGAGTGGAGTGAGATCAGAGTGGGGTGAGGTCAGAGTGGAGTGAGGTCAGAGTGGAGTGAGATCAGAGTGGGGTGAGGTCAGAGTGCGGTGAGGTCAGAGTGGAGTAAGGTCAGGGTGCGGTGAGGTCAGAGTGGTGTGAGAACAGAGTGGGGTGAGGTCAGGGTTGAGTGAGGCCAGAGTGGGGTAAGGTCAGGTTGGAGTGAGGTGAGATTGGGGTCAGGTCAGAGTGGAGTGAGGTCAGAGTGGGGTGAGGTCAGAGTGGGGTGAGGTCAAAGTGGAGTGAGATCATAGTGGGGTGAGGTCAGGGTGGAGTGAGGTCAGATTGGGGTCAGGTCAGAGTGTACTGAGATCAGAGTTGAGTGAGGTCAGGCTGGGGTGAGGTCAGAGTGGGGCGAGGTCAGAGTGCGGTGAGATCAGAGTAGAGTGAGGTCAGGGTTGAGTGAGGTCAGATTGAGGTCAGGTCAGAGTGGAGTGAGGTCAGAGTGGAGTGAGGTCAGAGTGGAATGAGGTCAGAGTGGGGTGAGATCAGAGTGGAGAGAGGTCGGATTGAGGTCAGGTCAGAGTGGAGTGAGGTCAGAGTGGGGTGAGGTCAGAGTGGGGTGAGGTCAGAGTGCGGTGAGGTCAGAGTGGAGTAAGGTCAGGGTGCGGTGAGGTCAGAGTGCGGTGAGGTCAGAGTGGGGTGAGGTCAGAGTGGGGTGAGGTCAGAGTGCGGTGAGGTCAGAGTGGAGTAAGGTCAGGGTGCGGTGAGGTCAGAGTGCGGTGAGGTCAGAGTGGAGTGAGGTCAGAGTGGGGTGAGGTCAGAGTGGTGTGAGAACAGAGTGGGGTGAGGTCAGGGTTGGGTGAGGTCAGATTGGGGTCAGGTCAGAGTGGAGTGAGAAAAGAGTCGGGTGTGGTCAGATTGGGGTAAGGTCAGGGATCATTGAGGTCAGATTGGGGTCAGGTCAGAGTGGAGTGAGGTGAGATTGGGGTCAGGTCAGAGTGGAGTGAGGTCAGAGTGGGGTGAGGTCAGAGTGGGGTGAGGTCAGAGTGGGGTGAGGTCAGGGTGGAGTGAGGTCAGATTGGGGTCAGGTCAGAGTGTACTGAGATCAGAGTTGAGTGAGGTCAGGCTGGGGTGAGGTCAGAATGGGGCGAGGTCAGAGTGGGGCGAGGTCAGAGTGGAGTGAGATCAGAGTAGAGTGAGGTCAGGGTTGAGTGAGGTCAGATTGAGGTCAGGTCAGAGTGGAGTGAGGTCAGAGTGGAGTGAGGTCAGAGTGGAATGAGGTCAGAGTGGGGTGAGGTCAGAGTGGAGTGAGGTCGGATTGAGGTCAGGTCAGAGTGGAGTGAGGTCAGAGTGAGGTGAGGTCAGAGTGGAGTGAGGTCATAGTTGAGTGAGGTCAGGCTGGGGTGAGGTCAGATTGGGGTGACGTCAGAGTGGAGTGAGGTCAGAGTGGAGTGAGTTCAGAGTGGGGTGAGGTCAGAGTGGGGTGAGGTCAGGGTTGAGTGAGGTCAGAGTGGGGTAAGGTCAGGGTGGAGTGAGGTCAGATTGAGGTCAGGTCAGAGTGGGGTGAGGTCAGAGTGGAGTAAGGTCAGGGTGCGGTGAGGTCAGAGTGGTGTGAGAACAGAGTGGGGTGATGTCAGGGTTAAGTGAGGTCAGAGTGGGGTAAGGTCAGGTTGGGGTGAGGTCAGAGTGCGCTGAGGTCAGAGTGGAGTGAGAACAGAGTCGGGTGAGGTCAGATTGGGGTAAGGTCAGGGTTGAGTGAGGTCAGAGTGAAGTGAGGTCAGAGTGGAGTGAGAACAGATTTGAGTGAGGTCAAAGTGCAGTGAGGTCAGAGTTGAGTATTGACAGAGTGGGGTGAGGTCAGAGTGGGGTGAGGTCAGAGTGGGGTCAGGTCAGAGTGGAGTGAGATCAGAGTTGTGTGAGGTCAGAGTGGGGTGAGGTCAGAGTGCGGTGAGGTCAGAGTTGGGTGATGTCAGAATGGAGTGAGGTCAGGGTGCGGTGAGGTCAGGGTTGAGTGAGGTCAGAGTGGGGTGAGGTCAGAGTGCGGTGAGGTCAGAGTGGAGTAAAGTCAGGGTGCGGTGAGGTCAGGGTTGAGTGAGGTCAGAGTGGGGTAAGGTCAGGGTGCGGTGAGGTCAGATTGGGGACAGGTCAGAGTGGAGTGAGGTCAGAGTGGGGTGAGGTCAGAGTGGGGTGAGGTCAGGGTGGAGTGAGGTCAGATTGGGGTCAGGTCAGAGTGTACTGAGATCAGAGTTGTGTGAGGTCAGAGTGGGGTGAGGTCAGAGTGGAGTGAGGTCAGAGTGGAGTGAGATCAGAGTGGGGTGAGGTCAGAGTGGAGTGAGGTCAGAGTGGAGTGAGATCAGAGTGGGGTGAGGTCAGAGTGCGGTGAGGTCAGAGTGGAGTAAGGTCAGGGTGCGGTGAGGTCAGAGTGGTGTGAGAACAGAGTGGGGTGAGGTCAGGGTTGAGTGAGGCCAGAGTGGGGTAAGGTCAGGTTGGAGTGAGGTGAGATTGGGGTCAGGTCAGAGTGGAGTGAGGTCAGAATGGGGTGAGGTCAGAGTGGGGTGAGGTCAAAGTGGAGTGAGATCATAGTGGGGTGAGGTCAGGGTGGAGTGAGGTCAGATTGGGGTCAGGTCAGAGTGTACTGAGATCAGAGTTGAGTGAGGTCAGGCTGGGGTGAGGTCAGAGTGGGGCGAGGTCAGAGTGGGGCGAGGTCAGAGTGCGGTGAGATCAGAGTAGAGTGAGGTCAGGGTTGAGTGAGGTCAGATTGAGGTCAGGTCAGAGTGGAGTGAGGTCAGAGTGGAGTGAGGTCAGAGTGGAATGAGGTCAGAGTGGGGTGAGGTCAGAGTGGAGTGAGGTCGGATTGAGGTCAGGTCAGAGTGGAGTGAGGTCAGAGTGGGGTGAGGTCAGAGTGGGGTGAGATCAGAGTAGAGTGAGGTCAGGGTTGAGTGAGGTCAGATTGAGGTCAGGTCAGAGTGGAGTGAGGTCAGAGTGGAGTGAGAAAAGAGTCGGGTGTGGTCAGATTGGGGTAAGGTCAGGGATCATTGAGGTCAGATTGGGGTCAGGTCAGAGTGGAGTGAGATCAGAGTGAAGTGAGGTCAGAGTGGAGTGAGACCATAGTGGGGTGAGGTCAGGCTGGGGTGAGGTCAGAGTGGGGTCAGGTCAGAGTGGAGTGAGGTCAGAGTGGGGTGAGGTCAGAGTGGGGTGAGGTCAGAGTTGAGTATTGTCAGAGTGGGGTGAGGTCAGAGTGGAATGAGGTCAGAGTGGGGTGAGGTCAGAGTGGAGTGAGCTCGGATTGAGGTCAGGTCAGAGTGGAGTGAGGTCAGAGTGGGGTGAGGTCAGAGTGGGGTGAGGTCAGAGTGGAGTGAGGTCAGAGTGGAGTGAGGTCAGAGTGGGGCGAGGTCAGTGTGCGGTGAGGTCAGAGTGGGGTGAGGTCAGAGTGGAGTGAGATCAGAGTTGAGTGAGGTCAGAGTGGAGTGAGGTCAGAGTGGAGTGAGGCAGAGTGGAATGAGATCAGAGTGGGGTGAGGTCAGAGTGGAGTGAGATCAGAGTTGAGTGAGGTCAGAGTGGAGTGAGGTCAGAGTGGAGTGAGGTCAGAGTGGAGTGAGGTCAGAGTGCGCTGAGGTCAGAGTGGTGTGAGAACAGAGTGGGGTGAGGTCAGAGCGCGGTGAGGTCAGAGTGATGTGAGGTCAGAATGGGGTGAGGTCAGAGTGGGGTGAGGTCAGAGTTGAGTGAGGTCAGAGTGGAGTGAGGTCAGAGTGGAGTGAGGTCAGAGTGCAGTGAGGTCAGCGTGGATTGAGATCAGAGTGGAGTGAGGTCAGAGTGGAGTGAGGTCAGAGTGCGGTGAGGTCAGCGTGGATTGAGGTCAGAGTGGGGAGAGGTCAGAGTGGGGTGAGGTCAGAGTGGAGTGAGGTCAGAGTGGATTGAGGTCAGAGTGGATTGAGGTCAGAGTGAAGTGAGGTCAGAGTGGTGTGAGAACAGAGTCGGGTGAGGTCAGAGTTGATTGAGGTCAGAGTGCAATGAGATCAGAGTGGGGTGAGGTCAAAGTGGAGTGAGATCATAGTGGGGTGAGGTCAGGGTGGAGTGAGGTCAGAGTGGGGTCAGGTCAGAGTGGAGTGAGGTCAGAGTGGGGTGAGGTCAGAGTGCAATGAGATCAGAGTGGGGTGAGGTCAAAGTGGAGTGAGATCATAGTGGGGTGAGGTCAGGGTGGAGTGAGGTCAGAGTGGGGTCAGGTCAGAGTGGAGTGAGGTCAGAGTGGGGTGAGGTCAGAGTGGGGTGAGGTCAGAGTTGAGTATTGTCAGAGTGGGGTGAGGTCAGAGTGGAATGAGGTCAGAGTGGGGTGAGGTCAGAGTGGAGTGAGCTCGGATTGAGGTCAGGTCAGAGTGGAGTGAGGTCAGAGTGGGGTGAGGTCAGAGTGGGGTGAGGTCAGAGTGGAGTGAGGTCAGAGTGGAGTGAGGTCAGAGTGGGGTGAGGTCAGTGTGCGGTGAGGTCAGAGTGGGGTGAGGTCAGAGTGGAGTGAGATCAGAGTTGAGTGAGGTCAGAGTGGAGTGAGGTCAGAGTGGAGTGAGGTCAGAGTGGAGTGAGGTCAGAGTGCGCTGAGGTCAGAGTGGTGTGAGAACAGAGTGGGGTGAGGTCAGAGCGCGGTGAGGTCAGAGTTGAGTGAGGTCAGAGTGGAGTGAGGTCAGAGTGGAGTGAGGTCAGAGTGCAGTGAGGTCAGCGTGGATTGAGATCAGAGTGGAGTGAGGTCAGAGTGGAGTGAGGTCAGAGTGCGGTGAGGTCAGCGTGGATTGAGCTCTGAGTGGGGAGAGGTCAGAGTGGGGTGAGGTCAGAGTGGAGTGAGGTCAGAGTGGGGAGAGGTCAGAGTGGATTGAGGTCAGAGTGAAGTGAGGTCAGAGTGGTGTGAGAACAGAGTCGGGTGAGGTCAGAGTTGATTGAGGTCAGATTGGGGTGAGGTCAGATTGGGGTGAGGTCAGAGTGCGCTGAGATCAGAGTGGTGTGAGAACAGAGTCGGGTGAGGTCAGATTGGGGTAAGGTCAGGGTTCAGAGAGGTCAGATTGGGGTTAGGTCAGAGTGGAGTGAGAAAAGAGTCGGGTGAGGTCAGATTGGGGTAAGGTCAGGGTTGAGTGAGGTCAGATTGGGGTCAGGTCAGAGTGGAGTGAGAACAGAGTTGAGTGAGGTCAGATTGGGGTGAGGTCAGATTGGGGTGAGGTCAGAGTGAGGTGAGGTCAGAGTGGAGTGAGGTGAGATTGGGGTCAGGTCAGAGTGGAGTGAGATCAGAGTGGGGTGAGGTCAGATTGGGGTGAGGTCAGATTTGGGTGAGGTCAGAGTGCGCTGAGGTCAGAGTGGTGTGAGAGCAGAGTGGGGTGAGGTCAGGGTTGATTGTGGTCCGAGTGGGGAAGGTCAGGGTGGAGTGAGGTCAGATTGAGGTCAAGTCAGAGTGGAGTGAGGTCAGAGTGGGGTGAGGTCAGAGTGGGTTGAGGTTAGAGTTGAGTATTGTCAGAGTGGGGTGAGGTCAGAGTGGGGTCAGATCAGAGTTGAGTGAGGTCAGAGTTGAGTGAGGTCAGAGTGCGGTGAGGTCAGGTTGGGGTCAGGTCAGAGTGTACTGAGATCAGAGTTGAGTGAGGTCAGGCTGGGGTGAGGTCAGAGTGCGGTGAGGTCAGAGTTGGGTGATGTCAGAGCGGGGTGAGGTCAGAGTGCGGTGAGGTCAGAGTGCGGTGAGGTCAGAGTGGAGTGAGATCAGAGGTGTGTGAGGTCAGAGTGGGGTGAGGTCAGAGTTGGGTGATGTCAGAGTGGGGTGAGGTCAGAGTGCGGTGAGGTCAGAGTGGGTTGAGGTCAGAGTTGAGTATTGTCAGAGTGGGGTGAGGTCAGAGTGGGGTCAGATCAGAGTTGAGTGAGGTCAGGGTTGAGTGAGGTCAGGGTGGGGAAAGGTCAGGGTGGAGTGAGGTCAGATTGAGGTCAGGTCAGAGTGGAGGGAGGTCAGAGTGGGGTGAGGTCAGAGTGGGTTGAGGTCAGAGTTGAGTGAGGTCAAAGTGGGGTAAGGTCAGGGTGGAGTGAGGTCAGATTGGGGTCAGGTCAGAGTGGAGTGAGGTCAGAGTGTGCTAAGGTCAGAGTGGAGTGAGAACAGTGTTGAGTGAGGTCAGAGTGAAGTGAGGTCAGAGTGGGGTGAGGTCAGAGTGGAGAGAGATCAGAGTGGGGTAAGGTCAGAGTTGAGTGAGGTCTGAGTGGGGTGAGGTCAGAGTAGGGTGAGGTCAGATCGGAGTGAGGTCAGAGTGGGGTAAGGTCAGGGTGGAGTGAGGTCAGATTGGGGTCAGGTCAGAGTGGGATGAGGTCAGAGTGGGGTGAGGTCAGAGTGCGGTGAGGTCAGAGTGGGGTGAGGTCAGAGTGCGGTGAGGTCAGAGTGGGGCGAGGTCAGAGTGCAGTGAGGTGAGAGGTGTGAGAATAGAGTGGAGTGAGGTCAGAGTGCGCTGAGGTCAGAGTGGGGTGAGGTCAGAGTGGGGTGAGGTCAGAGTGCGCTGAGGTCAGAGTGGTGTGAGAACAGAGACGGGTGAGGTCAGATTGGTGTCAGGTCAGAGTGGAGTGAGAACAGAGTTGAGTGAGAACAGAGACGGGTGAGGTCAGAGTGGGGTGAGGTCAGAGTGGGGTGAGGTCAGAGTGGAGTGAGGTCAGAGTGGGGTGAGGTCAGAGTGGAGTGAGATCAGAGTTGAGCGAGGTCAGAGTGGGGTGAGGTCAGAGTGGGGTGAGGTAAGAGTGGGGTGAGGTCAGCGTTGAGTGATGTCAGAGGGGGGTGAGGTCAGAGTGGAGTGAGGTCAGAATGCGGTGAGGTCAGAGTGGAGTGAGATCAGAGTGGGGTGAGGTCAGAGTGGAGTGAGATCAGAGTGGGGTAAGGTCAGGGTGGGGTGAGGTCAGAGTGCAGTGAGGTCAGAGTGGGGTGAGGTCAGAGTGGAGTGAGGTCAGAGTGGAGTGAGATCAGAGTGGAGTGAGGTCAGAGTGGGGTGAGGTCAGAGTGCAGTGAGGTCAGAGTGGGGTGAGGTCAGAGTGGAGTGAGGTCAGAGTGGGGTGAGGCCAGAGTGGAGTGAGGTCAGAGTGGGGTAAGGTCAGGGTTGAGTGATGTCAGAGTGGGGTCAGGTCAGAGTGGAGTGAGAACAGAGTTGATTGAGGTCAGAGTGGAATGAGATCAGAGTGGGGTGAGGTCAGAGTTGAGTGAGGTCAGATTGGTGTAAGGCAAGGGTTGAGTGAGGTCAGATTGGGGTCAGGTCATAGTGGAGTGAGAACAGAGTTGAGTGAGGTCAGAGTGGGGTGAGGTCAGAGTTGAGTATTGTCAGAGTGGGGTGAGGTCAGAGTGGAATGAGGTCAGAGTGGGGTGAGGTCAGAGTGGAGTGAGCTCGGATTGAGGTCAGGTCAGAGTGGAGTGAGGTCAGAGTGGGGTGAGGTCAGAGTGGGGTGAGGTCAGAGTGGAGTGAGGTCAGAGTGGAGTGAGGTCAGAGTGGGGCGAGGTCAGTGTGCGGTGAGGTCAGAGTGGGGTGAGGTCAGAGTGGAGTGAGATCAGAGTTGAGTGAGGTCAGAGTGGAGTGAGGTCAGAGTGGAGTGAGGTCAGAGTGGAATGAGATCAGAGTGGGGTGAGGTCAGAGTGGAGTGAGATCAGAGTTGAGTGAGGTCAGAGTGGAGTGAGGTCAGAGTGGAGTGAGGTCAGAGTGGAATGAGGTCAGAGTGGGGTGAGGTCAGAGTGGAGTGAGGTCGGATTGAGGTCAGGTCAGAGTGGAGTGAGGTCAGAGTGGGGTGAGGTCAGTGTGGGGTGAGGTCAGAGTGGGGTGAGGTCAGGGTGCGGTGAGGTCAGAGTGGAGTGAGGTCAGAGTGGGGTGAGGTCAGTGTGGGGTGAGGTCAGAGTGGGGTGAGTTCAGAGTGCGGTGAGGTCAGAGTGGTGTGAGAACAGAGTGGGGTGAGGTCAGGGTTAAGTGAGGTCAGAGTGGGGTGCGGTCAGAGTGGGGTAAGGTCAGGTTGGGGTGAGGTCAGAGTGCGCTGAGGTCAGAGTGGAGTGAGAAAAGAGTCGGGTGAGGTCAGATTGGGGTAAGGTCAGGGTTGAGTGAGGTCAGATTGGGGTCAGGTCAGAGTGGGGTGAGGTCAGAGTTGAGTGAGGTCAGAGTGGGGTGAGGTCAGAGTTGAGTGAGGTCAGGGTGGAGAGAGGTCAGAACGGAGTGAGGTCAGACTGCGGTGAGGTTAGAATTGAGTGAGGTCAGAGTGGGGTGAGGTCAGAGTGGGGTGAGGTCAGAGTGGGGCGAGGTCAGAGTGCGGTGAGGTGAGAGTGGTGTGAGAACAGAGTGGGGTGAGGTCAGGGTTGAGTGAGGTCAGAGTGGGGTAAGGTCAGGGTGGCGTGAGGTCAGATTGAGGTCAGGTCAGAGTGGGGTGAGTTCAGAGTGGGGTGCGGTCAGAGTGGGGTGAGGTCAAAGGGGGGTGAGGTCCGAGCGCGGCGAGGTCAGAGTTGAGTGAGGTCAGAGTGGGGTGAGGTTAGAGTGGGGTGAGGTCAGGGTTTAGTGAGGTCAGAGTGGGGTGAGGTCAGAGTGGGGTGAGGTTAGAGTGGGGTGAGGTCAGAGTTGAGTGAGGTCAGAGTGGGGTGAGGTCAGAGTGGAGTGAGGTCAGAGTGGGGTGAGGTCAGCGTTGAGTGATGTCTGAGTGGGGTGAGGTCAGAGTGGGGTGAGGTCAGAGTGAAGTGAGGTCAGAGTGGGGTAAGGTCAGGGTGGAGTGAGGTCAGATTGGGGTCAGGTCAGGGTGGAGTGAGGTCAGAGTGGGGTGAGGTCAGAGTGGGGTGAGGTCAGAGTCGGGTGAGGTCAGGGTGGAGTGAGGTCAGATCGGAGTGAGGTCAGAGTGGGGTGAGGTCAGGTTGGAGTGAAGTCAGATTGGGGTCAGGTCAGAGTGTATGAGATCAGAGTTGAGTGAGGTCAGAGTGGGGTGAGGTCAGAGTGGGGTGAGGTCAGAGTGGGGCGAGGTCAGAGTGCGGTGAGGTGAGAGTGGTGTGAGAACAGAGTGGGGTGAGGTCAGGGTTGAGTGAGGTCAGAGTGGGGTAAGGTCAGGGTGGAGTGAGGTCAGAGTGGGGTAAGGTCAGAGTGGGGTGAGGTCAGAGTGGGGTGAGGTCAGAGTTGAGTATTGTCAGAGTGGGGTGAGGTCAGAGTGGAATGAGGTCACAGTGGAGTGAAGTCAGAGTGGGGTGAGGTCAGAGTGGAGTGAGGTCATAGTTGAGTGAGGTCAGGCTGGGGTGAGGTCAGATTGGGGTGAGGTCAGAGTGGGGTGAGGTCAGAGTGGAGTGAGTTCAGAGTGCGGTGAGGTCAGAGTGGGGTGAGGTCAGGGTTGAGTGAGGTCAGAGTGGGGTGAGGTCAGAGTTGAGTGAGGTCAGAGTGGGGTGAGGTCAGAGTGAAGTGAGGTCAGAGTGGGGTGAGGTTAGAGTGGGGTGAGGTCAGAGTCGGGTGAGGTCAGGGTGGAGTGAGGTCAGATCGGAGTGAGGTCAGAGTGGGGTGAGGTCAGGGTGGAGAGAGGACAGATCGGAGTGAGGTCAGACTGCGGTGAGGTTAGAATTGAGTGAGGTCAGAGTGGGGTAAGGTCAGGGTTGAGTGAGGTCAGAGTGAAGTGAGGTCAGAGTGGAGTGAGAACAGAGTTGAGTGAGGTCAAAGTACGGTGAGGTCAGAGTTGAGTATTGACAGAGTGGGGTGAGGTCAGAGTGGGGTGAGGTGAGAGTGCGGTGAGGTCAGAGTTGGGTGATGTAAGAGTGGGGTGAGGTCAGAGTGCGGTGAGGTCAGAGTGGGGTGAGGTCAGAGTGGGGTCATGTCAGAGTGGAGTGAGATCAGAGTTGGGTGATGTCAGAGTGGAGTGAGGTCAGGATGCGGTGAGGTCAGGGTTGAGTGAGGTCAGAGTGGGGTGAGGTCAGAGTGCGGTGAGGTCAGAGTGGAGTAAAGTCAGGGTGCGGTGAGGTCAGGGTTGAGTGAGGTCAGAGTGGGGTAAGGTCAGGTTGGAGTGAGGTGAGATTGGGGTCAGGTCAGAGTGGAGTGAGATCAGAGTGGGGTGAGGTCAGAGTGGGGTAAGGTCAGGGTGCGGTGAGGTCAGATTGGGGTCAGGTCAGAGTGGAGTGAGGTCAGAGTGGGGTGAGGTCAGAGTGGGGTGAGGTCAGAGTGGAGTGAGGTCAGAGTGGAGTGAGATCAGAGTGGGGTGAGGTCAGAGTGCGGTGAGGTCAGAGTGGAGTAAGGTCAGGGTGCAGTGAGGTCAGAGTGGGGTGATGTCAGAGTGGGGTGAGGTCAGAGTGCGGTGAGGTCAGAGTGGAGTAAGGTCAGGGTGCGGTGAGGTCAGAGTGGTGTGAGAACAGAGTGGGGTGAGGTCAGGGTTGAGTGAGGCCAGAGTGGGGTAAGGTCAGGTTGGAGTGAGGTGAGATTGGGGTCAGGTCAGAGTGGAGTGAGGTCAGAGTGGGGTGAGGTCAGAGTGGGGTGAGGTCAAAGTGGAGTGAGATCATAGTGGGGTGAGGTCAGGGTGGAGTGAGGTTAGATTGGGGTCAGGTCAGAGTGTACTGAGATCAGAGTTGAGTGAGGTCAGGCTGGGGTGAGGTCAGAGTGGGGCGAGGTCAGAGTGGGGCGAGGTCAGAGTGCGGTGAGATCAGAGTAGAGTGAGGTCAGGGTTGAGTGAGGTCAGATTGAGGTCAGGTCAGAGTGGAGTGAGGTCAGAGTGGAGTGAGGTCAGAGTGGAATGAGGTCAGAGTGGGGTGAGATCAGAGTGGAGTGAGGTCGGATTGAGGTCAGGTCAGAGTGGAGTGAGGTCAGAGTGGGGTGAGGTCAGAGTGGGGTGAGATCAGAGTGCGGTGAGGTCAGAGTGGAGTAAGGTCAGGGTGCGGTGAGGTCAGAGTGCGGTGAGGTCAGAGTGGAGTGAGGTCAGAGTGGGGTGAGGTCAGAGTGGTGTGAGAACAGAGTGGGGTGAGGTCAGGGTTGGGTGAGGTCAGATTGGGGTCAGGTCAGAGTGGAGTGAGGTGAGATTGGGGTCAGGTCAGAGTGGAGTGAGGTCAGAGTGGGGTGAGGTCAGAGTGGGGTGAGGTCAGGGTGGAGTGAGGTCAGATTGGGGTCAGGTCAGAGTGTACTGAGATCAGAGTTGAGTGAGGTCAGGCTGGGGTGAGGTCAGAATGGGGCGAGGTCAGAGTGGGGCGAGGTCAGAGTGGAGTGAGATCAGAGTAGAGTGAGGTCAGGGTTGAGTGAGGTCAGATTGAGGTCAGGTCAGAGTGGAGTGAGGTCAGAGTGGAGTGAGGTCAGAGTGGAATGAGGTCAGAGTGGGGTGAGGTCAGAGTGGAGTGAGGTCGGATTGAGGTCAGGTCAGAGTGGAGTGAGGTCAGAGTGGGGTGAGGTCAGAGTGGGGTGAGGTCAGAGTGGTGTGAGAACAGAGTGGGGTGAGGTCAGGGTTAAGTGAGGTCAGAGTGGGGTGCGGTCAGAGTGGGGTAAGGTCAGGTTGGGGTGAGGTCAGAGTGCGCTGAGGTCAGAGTGGAGTGAGAAAAGAGTCGGGTGAGGTCAGATTGGGGTAAGGTCAGGGTTGAGTGAGGTCAGATTGGGGTCAGGTCAGAGTGGGGTGAGGTCAGAGTTGAGTGAGGTCAGAGTGGGGTGAGGTCAGGGTGGAGAGAGGTCAGATCGGAGTGAGGTCAGACTGCGGTGAGGTTAGAATTGAGTGAGGTCAGAGTGGGGTGAGGTCAGAGTGGGGTGAGGTCAGAGTGGGGCGAGGTCAGAGTGCGGTGAGGTGAGAGTGGTGTGAGAACAGAGTGGGGTGAGGTCAGGGTTGAGTGAGGTCAGAGTGGGGTAAGGTCAGGGTGGCGTGAGGTCAGATTGAGGTCAGGTCAGAGTGGAGTGAGGTCAGAGTGGGGTGAGGTCAGAGTGGGGTGCGGTCAGAGTGGGGTGAGGTCAAAGGGGGGTGAGGTCCGAGTGCGGCGAGGTCAGAGTTGAGTGAGGTCAGAGTGGGGTGAGGTTAGAGTGGGGTGAGGTCAGAGTTGAGTGAGGTCAGAGTGGGGTGAGGTCAGAGTGGAGTGAGGTCAGAGTGGGGTGAGGTCAGCGTTGAGTGATGTCTGAGTGGGGTGAGGTCAGAGTGAAGTGAGGTCAGAGTGGGGTAAGGTCAGGGTGGAGTGAGGTCAGATTGGGGTCAGGTCAGGGTGGAGTGAGGTCAGAGCGGAGTGAGATCAGAGTGGGGTGAGGTCAGAGTCGGGTGAGGTCAGGATGGAGTGAGGTCAGATCAGAGTGAGGTCAGAGTGGTGTGAGGTCAGGGTGGAGAGAGGACAGATCGGAGTGAGGTCAGACTGCGGTGAGGTTAGAATTGAGTGAGGTCAGAGTGGGGTGAGGTCAGAGTGGGGTGAGGTCAGAGTGGGGCGAGGTCAGGTTGGAGTGAAGTCAGATTGGGGTCAGGTCAGAGTGCATGAGATCAGAGTTGAGTGAGGTCAGAGTGGGGTGAGGTCAGAGTGGGGTGAGGTCAGAGTGGGGCGAGGTCAGAGTGGGGCGAGGTCAGAGTGCGGTGAGGTGAGAGTGGTGTGAGAACAGAGTGGGGTGAGGTCAGGGTTGAGTGAGGTCAGAGTGGGGTAAGGTCAGGGTGGAGTGAGGTCAGAGTGGGGTACGGTCAGAGTGGGGTGAGGTCAGAGTGGGGTGAGGTCAGAGTGGAGTGAGGTCAGAGTGGGGTGAGGTCAGAGTGGAGTGAGGTCATAGTTGAGTGAGGTCAGGCTGGGGTGAGGTCAGATTGGGGTGACGTCAGAGTGGAGTGAGGTCAGAGTGGAGTGAG
Source organism: Chiloscyllium punctatum (assembly GCF_047496795.1). Lineage (NCBI taxonomy): Eukaryota > Metazoa > Chordata > Chondrichthyes > Orectolobiformes > Hemiscylliidae > Chiloscyllium > Chiloscyllium punctatum. Next base: position 12,038,837 of record NC_092760.1, on the reverse strand, counting down.
TTCAGAGTGGGGTGAGGTCAGAGTGGGGTGAGGTCAGGGTTGAGTGAGGTCAGAGTGGGGTAAGGTCAGGGTGGAGTGAGGTCAGATTGAGGTCAGGTCAGAGTGGCATGAGGTCAGAGTGGGGTGAGGTCAGAGTGGGGTGCGGTCAGAGTGGGGTGAGGTCAGAGTGGAGTAAGGTCAGGGTGCGGTGAGGTCAGAGTGGGGTGAGGTCAGAGTGGGGTGAGGTCAGAGTGGGGTGAGGTCAGAGTGGAGTAAGGTCAGGGTGCGGTGAGGTCAGAGTGGTGTGAGAACAGAGTGGGGTGATGTCAGGGTTAAGTGAGGTCAGAGTGGGGTAAGGTCAGGTTGGGGTGAGGGCAGAGTGCGCTGAGGTCAGAGTGGAGTGAGAACAGAGTCGGGTGAGGTCAGATTGGGGTAAGGTCAGGGTTGAGTGAGGTCAGAGTGAAGTGAGGTCAGAGTGGAGTGAGAACAGAGTTGAGTGAGGTCAAAGTGCGGTGAGGTCAGAGTTGAGTATTGACAGAGTGGGGTGAGGTCAGAGTGGGGTCAGGTCAGAGTGGGGTCAGGTCAGAGTGGAGTGAGATCAGAGTTGTGTGAGGTCAGAGTGGGGTGAGGTCAGAGTACGGTGAGGTCAGAGTTGGGTGATGTCAGAGTGGAGTGAGGTCAGGGTGCGGTGAGGTCAGGGTTGAGTGAGGTCAGAGTGGGGTGAGGTCAGAGTGCGGTGAGGTCAGAGTGCAGTAAAGTCAGGGTGCGGTGAGGTCAGGGTTGAGTGAGGTCAGAGTGGGGTGAGGTCAGAGTTGAGTATTGACAGAGTGGGGTGAGGTCAGAGTGGGGTCAGGTCAGAGTGGAGTGAGATCAGAGTGGGGTGAGGTCAGAGTGGAGTGAGGTCAGAGTGGAGTGAGATCAGAGTGGGGTGAGGTCAGAGTGCGGTGAGGTCAGAGTGGAGTAAGGTCAGGGTGCGGTGAGGTCAGAGTGGTGTGAGAACAGAGTGGGGTGAGGTCAGGGTTGAGTGAGGCCAGAGTGGGGTAAGGTCAGGTTGGAGTGAGGTCAGAGTGGAATGAGATCAGAGTGGGGTGAGGTCAGAGTGGAGTGAGATCAGAGTTGAGTGAGGTCAGAGTGGAGTGAGGTCAGAGTGGAGTGAGGTCAGAGTGGAGTGAGGTCAGAGTGCGCTGAGGTCAGAGTGGTGTGAGAACAGAGTGGGGTGAGGTCAGAGCGCGGTGAGGTCAGAGTGATGTGAGGTCAGAGTGGGGTGAGGTCAGAGTGGGGTGAGGTCAGAGTTGAGTGAGGTCAGAGTGGAGTGAGGTCAGAGTGGAGTGAGGTCAGAGTGCAGTGAGGTCAGCGTGGATTGAGATCAGAGTGGAGTGAGGTCAGAGTGGAGTGAGGTCAGAGTGCGGTGAGGTCAGCGTGGATTGAGGTCAGAGTGGGGAGAGGTCAGAGTGGGGTGAGGTCAGAGTGGAGTGAGGTCAGAGTGGGGAGAGGTCAGAGTGGATTGAGGTCAGAGTGAAGTGAGGTCAGAGTGGTGTGAGGTCAGAGTGGGGTGAGGTCAGATTGCGGTGAGGTCAGAGTGGAGTAAAGTCAGGGTGCGGTGAGGTCAGGGTTGAGTGAGGTCAGAGTGGGGTAAGGTCAGGTTGGAGTGAGGTGAGATTGGGGTCAGGTCAGAGTGGAGTGAGATCAGAGTGGGGTGAGGTCAGAGTGGGGTAAGGTCAGGGTACAGTGAGGTCAGATTGGGGTCAGGTCAGAGTGGAGTGAGGTCAGAGTGGGGTGAGGTCAGAGTGGGGTGAGGTCAGAGTGGAGTGAGATCAGAGTGGGGTGAGGTCAGAGTGGAGTGAGGTCAGAGTGGAGTGAGATCAGAGTGGGGTGAGGTCAGAGTGCGGTGAGGTCAGAGTGGAGTAAGGTCAGGGTGCGGTGAGGTCAGAGTGGTGTGAGAACAGAGTGCGGTAAGGTCAGGTTGGAGTGAGGTGAGATTGGGGTCAGGTCAGAGTGGAGTGAGGTCAGAATGGGGTGAGGTCAGAGTGGAGTGAGGTCAGAGTGGGGTGAGGTCAGAGTGGAGTGAGGTCAGAGTGGAGTGAGGTCAGAATGGGGTGAGGTCAGGCTGGGGTGAGGTCAGAGTGGGGTCAGGTCAGAGTGGAGTGAGGTCAGAGTGGGGTGAGGTCAGAGTGGGGTGAGGTCAAAGTGGAGTGAGATCATAGTGGGGTGAGGTCAGGGTGGAGTGAGGTCAGATTGGGGTCAGGTCAGAGTGTTCTGAGATCAGAGTTGAGTGAGGTCAGGCTGGGGTGAGGTCAGAGTGGGGCGAGGTCAGAGTGCGGTGAGATCAGAGTAGAGTGAGGTCAGGGTTGAGTGAGGTCAGATTGAGGTCAGGTCAGAGTGGAGTGAGGTCAGAGTGGAGTGAGGTCAGAGTGGAATGAGGTCAGACTGGGGTGAGGTCAGAGTGGAGTGAGGTCAGATTGAGGTCAGGTCAGAGTGGAGTGAGGTCAGAGTGGGGTGAGGTCAGAGTGGGGTGAGGTCAGAGTGCGGTGAGGTCAGAGTGGAGTAAGGTCATGGTGCGGTGAGGTCAGAGTGCGGTGAGGTCAGAGTGGAGTGAGGTCAGAGTGGGGTGAGGTCAGAGTGGAGTGAGAAAAGAGTCGGGTGTGGTCAGATTGGGGTAAGGTCAGGGATCATTGAGGTCAGATTGGGGTCAGGTCAGAGTGGAGTGAGGTGAGATTGGGGTCAGGTCAGAGTGGAGTGAGGTCAGAGTGGGGTGAGGTCAGAGTGGGGTGAGGTCAGGGTGGAGTGAGGTCAGATTGGGGTCAGGTCAGAGTGTACTGAGATCAGAGTTGAGTGAGGTCAGGCTGGGGTGAGGTCAGAATGGGGCGAGGTCAGAGTGGGGCGAGGTCAGAGTGGAGTGAGATCAGAGTAGAGTGAGGTCAGGGTTGAGTGAGGTCAGATTGAGGTCAGGTCAGAGTGGAGTGAGGTCAGAGTGGAGTGAGGTCAGAGTGGAATGAGGTCAGAGTGGGGTGCGGTCAGAGTGGAGTGAGGTCGGATTGAGGTCAGGTCAGAGTGGAGTGAGGTCAGAGTGAGGTGAGGTCAGAGTGGAGTGAGGTCATAGTTGAGTGAGGTCAGGCTGGGGTGAGGTCAGATTGGGGTGACGTCAGAGTGGAGTGAGGTCAGAGTGGAGTGAGTTCAGAGTGGGGTGAGGTCAGAGTGGGGTGAGGTCAGGGTTGAGTGAGGTCAGAGTGGCGTAAGGTCATGGTGGAGTGAGGTCAGATTGAGGTCAGGTCAGAGTGGGGTGAGGTCAGAGTGGGGTGAGGTCACAGTGGAGTAAGGTCAGGGTGCGGTGAGGTCAGAGTGGTGTGAGAACAGAGTGGGGTGAGAACAGAGTTGAGTGAGGTCAAAGTGCGGTGAGGTCAGAGTTGAGTATTGACAGAGTGGGGTGAGGTCAGAGTGGGGTGAGGTCAGAGTGGGGTCAGGTCAGAGTGGAGTGAGATCAGAGTTGGGTGATGTCAAAGTGCGGTGAGGTCAGAGTTGAGTATTGACAGAGTGGGGTGAGGTCAGAGTGGGGTGAGGTCAGAGTGGGGTGAGGTCAGAGTACGGTGAGGTCAGAGTTGGGTGATGTCAGAGTGGAGTGAGGTCAGGGAGCGGTGAGGTCAGGGTTGAGTGAGGTCAGAGTGGGGTGAGGTCAGAGTGCGGTGAGGTCAGAGTGGAGTAAAGTCAGGGTGCGGTGAGGTCAGGGTTGAGTGAGGTCAGAGTGGGGTGAGGTCAGAGTTGAGTATTGACAGAGTGGGGTGAGGTCAGAGTGGGGTGAGGTCAGAGTGGGGTCAGGTCAGAGTGGAGTGAGATCAGAGTTGTGTGAGGTCAGAGTGGGGTGAGGTCAGAGTACGGTGAGGTCAGAGTAGGGTGATGTCAGAGTGGAGTGAGGTCAGGGTGCGGTGAGGTCAGGGTTGAGTGAGGTCAGAGTGGGGTGAGGTCAGAGTGCGGTGAGGTCAGAGTGGAGTAAAGTCAGGGTGCGGTGAGGTCAGGGTTGAGTGAGGTCAGAGTGGGGTGAGGTCAGAGTGGGGTAAGGTCAGGGTGCGGTGAGGTCAGATTGGGGACAGGTCAGAGTGGAGTGAGGTCAGAATGGGGTGAGGTCAGAGTGGGGTGAGGTCAGGGTGGAGTGAGGTCAGATTGGGGTCAGGTCAGAGTGTACTGAGATCAGAGTTGTGTGAGGTCAGAGTGGGGTGAGGTCAGAGTGGAGTGAGGTCAGAGTGGAGTGAGATCAGAGTGGGGTGAGGTCAGGGTGCGGTGAGGTCAGAGTGGAGTGAGGTGAGATTGGGGTCAGGTCAGAGTGGAGTGAGGTCAGAATGGGGTGGGGTCAGAGTGGGGTGAGGTCAAAGTGGAGTGAGATCATAGTGGGGTGAGGTCAGGGTGGAGTGAGGTCAGATTGGGGTCAGGTCAGAGTGTACTGAGATCAGAGTTGAGTGAGGTCAGGCTGGGGTGAGGTCAGAATGGGGCGAGGTCAGAGTGGGGCGAGGTCAGAGTGCGGTGAGATCAGAGTAGAGTGAGGTCAGGGTTGAGTGAGGTCAGATTGAGGTCAGGTCAGAGTGGAGTGAGGTCAGAGTGGAGTGAGGTCAGAGTGGAATGAGGTCAGAGTGGGGTGAGATCAGAGTGGAGTGAGGTCGGATTGAGGTCAGGTCAGAGTGGAGTGAGGTAAGAGTGGGGTGAGGTCAGAGTGGGGTGAGGTCAGAGTGCGGTGAGGTCAGAGTGGAGTAAGGTCAGGGTGCGGTGAGGTCAGATTGGGGTCAGGTCAGAGTGGAGTGAGGTCAGAGTGGGGTGAGGTCAGAGTGGGGTGAGGTCAGAGTGGGGTGAGGTCAGAGTGCGGTGAGGTCAGAGTGGAGTAAGGTCAGGGTGCGGTGAGGTCAGAGTGGTGTGAGAACAGAGTGGGGTGAGGTCAGGGTTGGGTGAGGTCAGATTGGGGTCAGGTCAGAGTGGAGTGAGAAAAGAGTCGGGTGTGGTCAGATTGGGGTAAGGTCAGGGATCATTGAGGTCAGATTGGGGTCAGGTCAGAGTGGAGTGAGATCAGAGTGAAGTGAGGTCAGAGTGGAGTGAGACCATAGTGGGGTGAGGTCAGGCTGGGGTGAGGTCAGAGTGGGGTCAGGTCAGAGTGAAGTGAGGTCAGAGTGGGGTGAGGTCAGAGTGCAATGAGATCAGAGTGGGGTGAGGTCAAAGTGGAGTGAGATCATAGTGGGGTGAGGTCAGGGTGGAGTGAGGTCAGAGTGGGGTCAGGTCAGAGTGGAGTGAGGTCAGAGTGGGGTGAGGTCAGAGTGGGGTGAGGTCAGAGTTGAGTATTGTCAGAGTGGGGCGAGGTCAGAGTGGAATGAGGTCAGAGTGGGGTGAGGTCAGAGTGGAGTGAGCTCGGATTGAGGTCAGGTCAGAGTGGAGTGAGGTCAGAGTGGGGTGAGGTCAGAGTGGAGTGAGGTCAGAGTGGAGTGAGGTCAGAGTGGGGCGAGGTCAGCGTGCGGTGAGGTCAGAGTGGGATGAGGTCAGAGTGGAGTGAGATCAGAGTCGAGTGAGGTCAGAGTGGAGTGAGGTCAGAGTGGAGTGAGGTCAGAGTGGAATGAGATCAGAGTGGGGTGAGGTCAGAGTGGAGTGAGATCAGAGTTGAGTGAGGTCAGAGTGGAGCGAGGTCAGAGTGGAGTGAGGTCAGAGTGGAGTGAGGTCAGAGTGCGCTGAGGTCAGAGTGGTGTGAGAACAGAGTGGGGTGAGGTCAGAGCGCGGTGAGGTCAGAGTGATGTGAGGTCAGAGTGGGGTGAGGTCAGAGTTGAGTGAGGTCAGAGTGGAGTGAGGTCAGAGTGGAGTGAGGTCAGAGTGCAGTGAGGTCAGCGTGGATTGAGATCAGAGTGGAGTGAGGTCAGAGTGGAGTGAGGTCAGAGTGCGGTGAGGTCAGCGTGGATTGAGGTCAGAGTGGGGAGAGGTCAGAGTGGGGTGAGGTCAGAGTGGAGTGAGGTCAGAGTGGGGAGAGGTCAGAGTGGATTGAGGTCAGAGTGAAGTGAGGTCAGAGTGGTGTGAGGTCAGAGTGGGGTGAGGTCAGAGTGCGGTGAGGTCAGAGTGGCGTAAAGTCAGGGTGCAGTGAGGTCAGGGTTGAGTGAGGTCAGAGTGGGGTAAGGTCAGGTTGGAGTGAGGTGAGATTGGGGTCAGGTCAGAGTGGAGTGAGATCAGAGTGGGGTGAGGTCAGAGTGGGGTAAGGTCAGGGTACGGTGAGGTCAGATTGGGGTCAGGTCAGATGGGAGTGAGGTCAGAGTGGGGTGAGGTCAGAGTGGGGTGAGGTCAGAGTGGAGTGAGATCAGAGTGGGGTGAGGTCAGAGTGGAGTGAGGTCAGAGTGGAGTGAGATCAGAGTGGGGTGAGGTCAGAGTGCGGTGAGGTCAGAGTGGAGTAAGGTCAGGGTGCGGTGAGGTCAGAGTGGTGTGAGAACAGAGTGGGGTGAGGTCAGGGTTGAGTGAGGCCAGAGTGGGGTAAGGTCAGGTTGGAGTGAGGTGAGATTGGGGTCAGGTCAGAGTGGAGTGAGGTCAGAGTGGGGTGAGGTCAGAGTGGGGTGAGGTCAAAGTGGAGTGAGATCATAGTGGGGTGAGGTCAGGGTGGAGTGAGGTCAGATTGGGGTCAGGTCAGAGTGTACTGAGATCAGAGTTGAGTGAGGTCAGGCTGGGGTGAGGTCAGAGTGGGGCGAGGTCAGAGTGCGGTGAGATCAGAGTAGAGTGAGGTCAGGGTTGAGTGAGGTCAGATTGAGGTCAGGTCAGAGTGGAGTGAGGTCAGAGTGGAGTGAGGTCAGAGTGGAATGAGGTCAGAGTGGGGTGCGGTCAGAGTGGAGTGAGGTCGGATTGAGGTCAGGTCAGAGTGGAGTGAGGTCAGAGTGAGGTGAGGTCAGAGTGGAGTGAGGTCATAGTTGAGTGAGGTCAGGCTGGGGTGAGGTCAGATTGGGGTGACGTCAGAGTGGAGTGAGGTCAGAGTGGAGTGAGTTCAGAGTGGGGTGAGGTCAGAGTGGGGTGAGGTCAGGGTTGAGTGAGGTCAGAGTGGCGTAAGGTCATGGTGGAGTGAGGTCAGATTGAGGTCAGGTCAGAGTGGGGTGAGGTCAGAGTGGGGTGAGGTCACAGTGGAGTAAGGTCAGGGTGCGGTGAGGTCAGAGTGGTGTGAGAACAGAGTGGGGTGAGAACAGAGTTGAGTGAGGTCAAAGTGCGGTGAGGTCAGAGTTGAGTATTGACAGAGTGGGGTGAGGTCAGAGTGGGGTGAGGTCAGAGTGGGGTCAGGTCAGAGTGGAGTGAGATCAGAGTTGGGTGATGTCAAAGTGCGGTGAGGTCAGAGTTGAGTATTGACAGAGTGGGGTGAGGTCAGAGTGGGGTGAGGTCAGAGTGGGGTGAGGTCAGAGTACGGTGAGGTCAGAGTTGGGTGATGTCAGAGTGGAGTGAGGTCAGGGAGCGGTGAGGTCAGGGTTGAGTGAGGTCAGAGTGGGGTGAGGTCAGAGTGCGGTGAGGTCAGAGTGGAGTAAAGTCAGGGTGCGGTGAGGTCAGGGTTGAGTGAGGTCAGAGTGGGGTGAGGTCAGAGTTGAGTATTGACAGAGTGGGGTGAGGTCAGAGTGGGGTGAGGTCAGAGTGGGGTCAGGTCAGAGTGGAGTGAGATCAGAGTTGTGTGAGGTCAGAGTGGGGTGAGGTCAGAGTACGGTGAGGTCAGAGTAGGGTGATGTCAGAGTGGAGTGAGGTCAGGGTGCGGTGAGGTCAGGGTTGAGTGAGGTCAGAGTGGGGTGAGGTCAGAGTGCGGTGAGGTCAGAGTGGAGTAAAGTCAGGGTGCGGTGAGGTCAGGGTTGAGTGAGGTCAGAGTGGGGTGAGGTCAGAGTGGGGTAAGGTCAGGGTGCGGTGAGGTCAGATTGGGGACAGGTCAGAGTGGAGTGAGGTCAGAATGGGGTGAGGTCAGAGTGGGGTGAGGTCAGGGTGGAGTGAGGTCAGATTGGGGTCAGGTCAGAGTGTACTGAGATCAGAGTTGTGTGAGGTCAGAGTGGGGTGAGGTCAGAGTGGAGTGAGGTCAGAGTGGAGTGAGATCAGAGTGGGGTGAGGTCAGGGTGCGGTGAGGTCAGAGTGGAGTGAGGTGAGATTGGGGTCAGGTCAGAGTGGAGTGAGGTCAGAATGGGGTGGGGTCAGAGTGGGGTGAGGTCAAAGTGGAGTGAGATCATAGTGGGGTGAGGTCAGGGTGGAGTGAGGTCAGATTGGGGTCAGGTCAGAGTGTACTGAGATCAGAGTTGAGTGAGGTCAGGCTGGGGTGAGGTCAGAATGGGGCGAGGTCAGAGTGGGGCGAGGTCAGAGTGCGGTGAGATCAGAGTAGAGTGAGGTCAGGGTTGAGTGAGGTCAGATTGAGGTCAGGTCAGAGTGGAGTGAGGTCAGAGTGGAGTGAGGTCAGAGTGGAATGAGGTCAGAGTGGGGTGAGATCAGAGTGGAGTGAGGTCGGATTGAGGTCAGGTCAGAGTGGAGTGAGGTAAGAGTGGGGTGAGGTCAGAGTGGGGTGAGGTCAGAGTGCGGTGAGGTCAGAGTGGAGTAAGGTCAGGGTGCGGTGAGGTCAGATTGGGGTCAGGTCAGAGTGGAGTGAGGTCAGAGTGGGGTGAGGTCAGAGTGGGGTGAGGTCAGAGTGGGGTGAGGTCAGAGTGCGGTGAGGTCAGAGTGGAGTAAGGTCAGGGTGCGGTGAGGTCAGAGTGGTGTGAGAACAGAGTGGGGTGAGGTCAGGGTTGGGTGAGGTCAGATTGGGGTCAGGTCAGAGTGGAGTGAGAAAAGAGTCGGGTGTGGTCAGATTGGGGTAAGGTCAGGGATCATTGAGGTCAGATTGGGGTCAGGTCAGAGTGGAGTGAGATCAGAGTGAAGTGAGGTCAGAGTGGAGTGAGACCATAGTGGGGTGAGGTCAGGCTGGGGTGAGGTCAGAGTGGGGTCAGGTCAGAGTGAAGTGAGGTCAGAGTGGGGTGAGGTCAGAGTGCAATGAGATCAGAGTGGGGTGAGGTCAAAGTGGAGTGAGATCATAGTGGGGTGAGGTCAGGGTGGAGTGAGGTCAGAGTGGGGTCAGGTCAGAGTGGAGTGAGGTCAGAGTGGGGTGAGGTCAGAGTGGGGTGAGGTCAGAGTTGAGTATTGTCAGAGTGGGGCGAGGTCAGAGTGGAATGAGGTCAGAGTGGGGTGAGGTCAGAGTGGAGTGAGCTCGGATTGAGGTCAGGTCAGAGTGGAGTGAGGTCAGAGTGGGGTGAGGTCAGAGTGGAGTGAGGTCAGAGTGGAGTGAGGTCAGAGTGGGGCGAGGTCAGCGTGCGGTGAGGTCAGAGTGGGATGAGGTCAGAGTGGAGTGAGATCAGAGTCGAGTGAGGTCAGAGTGGAGTGAGGTCAGAGTGGAGTGAGGTCAGAGTGGAATGAGATCAGAGTGGGGTGAGGTCAGAGTGGAGTGAGATCAGAGTTGAGTGAGGTCAGAGTGGAGCGAGGTCAGAGTGGAGTGAGGTCAGAGTGGAGTGAGGTCAGAGTGCGCTGAGGTCAGAGTGGTGTGAGAACAGAGTGGGGTGAGGTCAGAGCGCGGTGAGGTCAGAGTGATGTGAGGTCAGAGTGGGGTGAGGTCAGAGTTGAGTGAGGTCAGAGTGGAGTGAGGTCAGAGTGGAGTGAGGTCAGAGTGCAGTGAGGTCAGCGTGGATTGAGATCAGAGTGGAGTGAGGTCAGAGTGGAGTGAGGTCAGAGTGCGGTGAGGTCAGCGTGGATTGAGGTCAGAGTGGGGAGAGGTCAGAGTGGGGTGAGGTCAGAGTGGAGTGAGGTCAGAGTGGGGAGAGGTCAGAGTGGATTGAGGTCAGAGTGAAGTGAGGTCAGAGTGGTGTGAGGTCAGAGTGGGGTGAGGTCAGAGTGCGGTGAGGTCAGAGTGGCGTAAAGTCAGGGTGCAGTGAGGTCAGGGTTGAGTGAGGTCAGAGTGGGGTAAGGTCAGGTTGGAGTGAGGTGAGATTGGGGTCAGGTCAGAGTGGAGTGAGATCAGAGTGGGGTGAGGTCAGAGTGGGGTAAGGTCAGGGTACGGTGAGGTCAGATTGGGGTCAGGTCAGATGGGAGTGAGGTCAGAGTGGGGTGAGGTCAGAGTGGGGTGAGGTCAGAGTGGAGTGAGATCAGAGTGGGGTGAGGTCAGAGTGGAGTGAGGTCAGAGTGGAGTGAGATCAGAGTGGGGTGAGGTCAGAGTGCGGTGAGGTCAGAGTGGAGTAAGGTCAGGGTGCGGTGAGGTCAGAGTGGTGTGAGAACAGAGTGGGGTGAGGTCAGGGTTGAGTGAGGCCAGAGTGGGGTAAGGTCAGGTTGGAGTGAGGTGAGATTGGGGTCAGGTCAGAGTGGAGTGAGGTCAGAGTGGGGTGAGGTCAGAGTGGGGTGAGGTCAAAGTGGAGTGAGATCATAGTGGGGTGAGGTCAGGGTGGAGTGAGGTCAGATTGGGGTCAGGTCAGAGTGTACTGAGATCAGAGTTGAGTGAGGTCAGGCTGGGGTGAGGTCAGAGTGGGGCGAGGTCAGAGTGCGGTGAGATCAGAGTAGAGTGAGGTCAGGGTTGAGTGAGGTCAGATTGAGGTCAGGTCAGAGTGGAGTGAGGTCAGAGTGGAGTGAGGTCAGAGTGGAATGAGGTCAGAGTGGGGTGAGATCAGAGTGGAGAGAGGTCGGATTGAGGTCAGGTCAGAGTGGAGTGAGGTCAGAGTGGGGTGAGGTCAGAGTGGGGTGAGGTCAGAGTGCGGTGAGGTCAGAGTGGAGTAAGGTCAGGGTGCGGTGAGGTCAGAGTGCGGTGAGGTCAGAGTGGGGTGAGGTCAGAGTGGGGTGAGGTCAGAGTGCGGTGAGGTCAGAGTGGAGTAAGGTCAGGGTGCGGTGAGGTCAGAGTGCGGTGAGGTCAGAGTGGAGTGAGGTCAGAGTGGGGTGAGGTCAGAGTGGTGTGAGAACAGAGTGGGGTGAGGTCAGGGTTGGGTGAGGTCAGATTGGGGTCAGGTCAGAGTGGAGTGAGAAAAGAGTCGGGTGTGGTCAGATTGGGGTAAGGTCAGGGATCATTGAGGTCAGATTGGGGTCAGGTCAGAGTGGAGTGAGGTGAGATTGGGGTCAGGTCAGAGTGGAGTGAGGTCAGAGTGGGGTGAGGTCAGAGTGGGGTGAGGTCAGGGTGGAGTGAGGTCAGATTGGGGTCAGGTCAGAGTGTACTGAGATCAGAGTTGAGTGAGGTCAGGCTGGGGTGAGGTCAGAATGGGGCGAGGTCAGAGTGGGGCGAGGTCAGAGTGGAGTGAGATCAGAGTAGAGTGAGGTCAGGGTTGAGTGAGGTCAGATTGAGGTCAGGTCAGAGTGGAGTGAGGTCAGAGTGGAGTGAGGTCAGAGTGGAATGAGGTCAGAGTGGGGTGAGGTCAGAGTGGAGTGAGGTCGGATTGAGGTCAGGTCAGAGTGGAGTGAGGTCAGAGTGAGGTGAGGTCAGAGTGGAGTGAGGTCATAGTTGAGTGAGGTCAGGCTGGGGTGAGGTCAGATTGGGGTGACGTCAGAGTGGAGTGAGGTCAGAGTGGAGTGAGTTCAGAGTGGGGTGAGGTCAGAGTGGGGTGAGGTCAGGGTTGAGTGAGGTCAGAGTGGGGTAAGGTCAGGGTGGAGTGAGGTCAGATTGAGGTCAGGTCAGAGTGGGGTGAGGTCAGAGTGGAGTAAGGTCAGGGTGCGGTGAGGTCAGAGTGGTGTGAGAACAGAGTGGGGTGATGTCAGGGTTAAGTGAGGTCAGAGTGGGGTAAGGTCAGGTTGGGGTGAGGTCAGAGTGCGCTGAGGTCAGAGTGGAGTGAGAACAGAGTCGGGTGAGGTCAGATTGGGGTAAGGTCAGGGTTGAGTGAGGTCAGAGTGAAGTGAGGTCAGAGTGGAGTGAGAACAGATTTGAGTGAGGTCAAAGTGCAGTGAGGTCAGAGTTGAGTATTGACAGAGTGGGGTGAGGTCAGAGTGGGGTGAGGTCAGAGTGGGGTCAGGTCAGAGTGGAGTGAGATCAGAGTTGTGTGAGGTCAGAGTGGGGTGAGGTCAGAGTGCGGTGAGGTCAGAGTTGGGTGATGTCAGAATGGAGTGAGGTCAGGGTGCGGTGAGGTCAGGGTTGAGTGAGGTCAGAGTGGGGTGAGGTCAGAGTGCGGTGAGGTCAGAGTGGAGTAAAGTCAGGGTGCGGTGAGGTCAGGGTTGAGTGAGGTCAGAGTGGGGTAAGGTCAGGGTGCGGTGAGGTCAGATTGGGGACAGGTCAGAGTGGAGTGAGGTCAGAGTGGGGTGAGGTCAGAGTGGGGTGAGGTCAGGGTGGAGTGAGGTCAGATTGGGGTCAGGTCAGAGTGTACTGAGATCAGAGTTGTGTGAGGTCAGAGTGGGGTGAGGTCAGAGTGGAGTGAGGTCAGAGTGGAGTGAGATCAGAGTGGGGTGAGGTCAGAGTGGAGTGAGGTCAGAGTGGAGTGAGATCAGAGTGGGGTGAGGTCAGAGTGCGGTGAGGTCAGAGTGGAGTAAGGTCAGGGTGCGGTGAGGTCAGAGTGGTGTGAGAACAGAGTGGGGTGAGGTCAGGGTTGAGTGAGGCCAGAGTGGGGTAAGGTCAGGTTGGAGTGAGGTGAGATTGGGGTCAGGTCAGAGTGGAGTGAGGTCAGAATGGGGTGAGGTCAGAGTGGGGTGAGGTCAAAGTGGAGTGAGATCATAGTGGGGTGAGGTCAGGGTGGAGTGAGGTCAGATTGGGGTCAGGTCAGAGTGTACTGAGATCAGAGTTGAGTGAGGTCAGGCTGGGGTGAGGTCAGAGTGGGGCGAGGTCAGAGTGGGGCGAGGTCAGAGTGCGGTGAGATCAGAGTAGAGTGAGGTCAGGGTTGAGTGAGGTCAGATTGAGGTCAGGTCAGAGTGGAGTGAGGTCAGAGTGGAGTGAGGTCAGAGTGGAATGAGGTCAGAGTGGGGTGAGGTCAGAGTGGAGTGAGGTCGGATTGAGGTCAGGTCAGAGTGGAGTGAGGTCAGAGTGGGGTGAGGTCAGAGTGGGGTGAGATCAGAGTAGAGTGAGGTCAGGGTTGAGTGAGGTCAGATTGAGGTCAGGTCAGAGTGGAGTGAGGTCAGAGTGGAGTGAGAAAAGAGTCGGGTGTGGTCAGATTGGGGTAAGGTCAGGGATCATTGAGGTCAGATTGGGGTCAGGTCAGAGTGGAGTGAGATCAGAGTGAAGTGAGGTCAGAGTGGAGTGAGACCATAGTGGGGTGAGGTCAGGCTGGGGTGAGGTCAGAGTGGGGTCAGGTCAGAGTGGAGTGAGGTCAGAGTGGGGTGAGGTCAGAGTGGGGTGAGGTCAGAGTTGAGTATTGTCAGAGTGGGGTGAGGTCAGAGTGGAATGAGGTCAGAGTGGGGTGAGGTCAGAGTGGAGTGAGCTCGGATTGAGGTCAGGTCAGAGTGGAGTGAGGTCAGAGTGGGGTGAGGTCAGAGTGGGGTGAGGTCAGAGTGGAGTGAGGTCAGAGTGGAGTGAGGTCAGAGTGGGGCGAGGTCAGTGTGCGGTGAGGTCAGAGTGGGGTGAGGTCAGAGTGGAGTGAGATCAGAGTTGAGTGAGGTCAGAGTGGAGTGAGGTCAGAGTGGAGTGAGGCAGAGTGGAATGAGATCAGAGTGGGGTGAGGTCAGAGTGGAGTGAGATCAGAGTTGAGTGAGGTCAGAGTGGAGTGAGGTCAGAGTGGAGTGAGGTCAGAGTGGAGTGAGGTCAGAGTGCGCTGAGGTCAGAGTGGTGTGAGAACAGAGTGGGGTGAGGTCAGAGCGCGGTGAGGTCAGAGTGATGTGAGGTCAGAATGGGATGAGGTCAGAGTGGGGTGAGGTCAGAGTTGAGTGAGGTCAGAGTGGAGTGAGGTCAGAGTGGAGTGAGGTCAGAGTGCAGTGAGGTCAGCGTGGATTGAGATCAGAGTGGAGTGAGGTCAGAGTGGAGTGAGGTCAGAGTGCGGTGAGGTCAGCGTGGATTGAGGTCAGAGTGGGGAGAGGTCAGAGTGGGGTGAGGTCAGAGTGGAGTGAGGTCAGAGTGGATTGAGGTCAGAGTGGATTGAGGTCAGAGTGAAGTGAGGTCAGAGTGGTGTGAGAACAGAGTCGGGTGAGGTCAGAGTTGATTGAGGTCAGAGTGCAATGAGATCAGAGTGGGGTGAGGTCAAAGTGGAGTGAGATCATAGTGGGGTGAGGTCAGGGTGGAGTGAGGTCAGAGTGGGGTCAGGTCAGAGTGGAGTGAGGTCAGAGTGGGGTGAGGTCAGAGTGCAATGAGATCAGAGTGGGGTGAGGTCAAAGTGGAGTGAGATCATAGTGGGGTGAGGTCAGGGTGGAGTGAGGTCAGAGTGGGGTCAGGTCAGAGTGGAGTGAGGTCAGAGTGGGGTGAGGTCAGAGTGGGGTGAGGTCAGAGTTGAGTATTGTCAGAGTGGGGTGAGGTCAGAGTGGAATGAGGTCAGAGTGGGGTGAGGTCAGAGTGGAGTGAGCTCGGATTGAGGTCAGGTCAGAGTGGAGTGAGGTCAGAGTGGGGTGAGGTCAGAGTGGGGTGAGGTCAGAGTGGAGTGAGGTCAGAGTGGAGTGAGGTCAGAGTGGGGCGAGGTCAGTGTGCGGTGAGGTCAGAGTGGGGTGAGGTCAGAGTGGAGTGAGATCAGAGTTGAGTGAGGTCAGAGTGGAGTGAGGTCAGAGTGGAGTGAGGTCAGAGTGGAATGAGATCAGAGTGGGGTGAGGTCAGAGTGGAGTGAGATCAGAGTTGAGTGAGGTCAGAGTGGAGTGAGGTCAGAGTGGAGTGAGGTCAGAGTTGAGTGAGGTCAGAGTGCGCTGAGGTCAGAGTGGTGTGAGAACAGAGTGGGGTGAGGTCAGAGCGCGGTGAGGTCAGAGTGATGTGAGGTCAGAGTGGGGTGAGGTCAGAGTGGGGTGAGGTCAGAGTTGAGTGAGGTCAGAGTGGAGTGAGGTCAGAGTGGAGTGAGGTCAGAGTGCAGTGAGGTCAGCGTGGATTGAGATCAGAGTGGAGTGAGGTCAGAGTGGAGTGAGGTCAGAGTGCGGTGAGGTCAGCGTGGATTGAGCTCTGAGTGGGGAGAGGTCAGAGTGGGGTGAGGTCAGAGTGGAGTGAGGTCAGAGTGGGGAGAGGTCAGAGTGGATTGAGGTCAGAGTGAAGTGAGGTCAGAGTGGTGTGAGAACAGAGTCGGGTGAGGTCAGAGTTGATTGAGGTCAGATTGGGGTGAGGTCAGATTGGGGTGAGGTCAGAGTGCGCTGAGGTCAGAGTGGTGTGAGAACAGAGTCGGGTGAGGTCAGATTGGGGTAAGGTCAGGGTTCAGAGAGGTCAGATTGGGGTTAGGTCAGAGTGGAGTGAGAAAAGAGTCGGGTGAGGTCAGATTGGGGTAAGGTCAGGGTTGAGTGAGGTCAGATTGGGGTCAGGTCAGAGTGGAGTGAGAACAGAGTTGAGTGAGGTCAGATTGGGGTGAGGTCAGATTGGGGTGAGGTCAGAGTGAGGTGAGGTCAGAGTGGAGTGAGGTGAGATTGGGGTCAGGTCAGAGTGGAGTGAGATCAGAGTGGGGTGAGGTCAGATTGGGGTGAGGTCAGATTTGGGTGAGGTCAGAGTGCGCTGAGGTCAGAGTGGTGTGAGAGCAGAGTGGGGTGAGGTCAGGGTTGATTGTGGTCCGAGTGGGGAAGGTCAGGGTGGAGTGAGGTCAGATTGAGGTCAAGTCAGAGTGGAGTGAGGTCAGAGTGGGGTGAGGTCAGAGTGGGTTGAGGTTAGAGTTGAGTATTGTCAGAGTGGGGTGAGGTCAGAGTGGGGTCAGATCAGAGTTGAGTGAGGTCAGAGTTGAGTGAGGTCAGAGTGCGGTGAGGTCAGGTTGGGGTCAGGTCAGAGTGTACTGAGATCAGAGTTGAGTGAGGTCAGGCTGGGGTGACGTCAGAGTGCGGTGAGGTCAGAGTTGGGTGATGTCAGAGCGGGGTGAGGTCAGAGTGCGGTGAGGTCAGAGTGCGGTGAGGTCAGAGTGGAGTGAGATCAGAGGTGTGTGAGGTCAGAGTGGGGTGAGGTCAGAGTTGGGTGATGTCAGAGTGGGGTGAGGTCAGAGTGCGGTGAGGTCAGAGTGGGTTGAGGTCAGAGTTGAGTATTGTCAGAGTGGGGTGAGGTCAGAGTGGGGTCAGATCAGAGTTGAGTGAGGTCAGGGTTGAGTGAGGTCAGGGTGGGGAAAGGTCAGGGTGGAGTGAGGTCAGATTGAGGTCAGGTCAGAGTGGAGGGAGGTCAGAGTGGGGTGAGGTCAGAGTGGGTTGAGGTCAGAGTTGAGTGAGGTCAAAGTGGGGTAAGGTCAGGGTGGAGTGAGGTCAGATTGGGGTCAGGTCAGAGTGGAGTGAGGTCAGAGTGTGCTAAGGTCAGAGTGGAGTGAGAACAGTGTTGAGTGAGGTCAGAGTGAAGTGAGGTCAGAGTGGGGTGAGGTCAGAGTGGAGAGAGATCAGAGTGGGGTAAGGTCAGAGTTGAGTGAGGTCTGAGTGGGGTGAGGTCAGAGTAGGGTGAGGTCAGATCGGAGTGAGGTCAGAGTGGGGTAAGGTCAGGGTGGAGTGAGGTCAGATTGGGGTCAGGTCAGAGTGGGATGAGGTCAGAGTGGGGTGAGGTCAGAGTGCGGTGAGGTCAGAGTGGGGTGAGGTCAGAGTGCGGTGAGGTCAGAGTGGGGCGAGGTCAGAGTGCAGTGAGGTGAGAGGTGTGAGAATAGAGTGGAGTGAGGTCAGAGTGCGCTGAGGTCAGAGTGGGGTGAGGTCAGAGTGGGGTGAGGTCAGAGTGCGCTGAGGTCAGAGTGGTGTGAGAACAGAGACGGGTGAGGTCAGATTGGTGTCAGGTCAGAGTGGAGTGAGAACAGAGTTGAGTGAGAACAGAGACGGGTGAGGTCAGAGTGGGGTGAGGTCAGAGTGGGGTGAGGTCAGAGTGGAGTGAGGTCAGAGTGGGGTGAGGTCAGAGTGGAGTGAGATCAGAGTTGAGCGAGGTCAGAGTGGGGTGAGGTCAGAGTGGGGTGAGGTAAGAGTGGAGTGAGGTCAGCGTTGAGTGATGTCAGAGGGGGGTGAGGTCAGAGTGGAGTGAGGTCAGAGTGCGGTGAGGTCAGAGTGGAGTGAGATCAGAGTTGAGCGAGGTCAGAGTGGGGTGAGGTCAGAGTGGGGTGAGGTAAGAGTGGGGTGAGGTCAGCGTTGAGTGATGTCAGAGGGGGGTGAGGTCAGAGTGGAGTGAGGTCAGAGTGCGGTGAGGTCAGAGTGGAGTGAGATCAGAGTGGGGTGAGGTCAGAGTGGAGTGAGATCAGAGTGGGGTAAGGTCAGGGTGGGGTGAGGTCAGAGTGCAGTGAGGTCAGAGTGGGGTGAGGTCAGAGTGGAGTGAGGTCAGAGTGGAGTGAGATCAGAGTGGAGTGAGGTCAGAGTGGGGTGAGGTCAGAGTGCAGTGAGGTCAGAGTGGGGTGAGGTCAGAGTGGAGTGAGGTCAGAGTGGGGTGAGGCCAGAGTGGAGTGAGGTCAGAGTGGGGTAAGGTCAGGGTTGAGTGATGTCAGAGTGGGGTCAGGTCAGAGTGGAGTGAGAACAGAGTTGATTGAGGTCAGAGTGGAATGAGATCAGAGTGGGGTGAGGTCAGAGTTGAGTGAGGTCAGATTGGTGTAAGGCAAGGGTTGAGTGAGGTCAGATTGGGGTCAGGTCATAGTGGAGTGAGAACAGAGTTGAGTGAGGTCAGAGTGGGGTGAGGTCAGAGTTGAGTATTGTCAGAGTGGGGTGAGGTCAGAGTGGAATGAGGTCAGAGTGGGGTGAGGTCAGAGTGGAGTGAGCTCGGATTGAGGTCAGGTCAGAGTGGAGTGAGGTCAGAGTGGGGTGAGGTCAGAGTGGGGTGAGGTCAGAGTGGAGTGAGGTCAGAGTGGGGCGAGGTCAGTGTGCGGTGAGGTCAGAGTGGGGTGAGGTCAGAGTGGAGTGAGATCAGAGTTGAGTGAGGTCAGAGTGGAGTGAGGTCAGAGTGGAGTGAGGTCAGAGTGGAATGAGATCAGAGTGGGGTGAGGTCAGAGTGGAGTGAGATCAGAGTTGAGTGAGGTCAGAGTGGAGTGAGGTCAGAGTGGAGTGAGGTCAGAGTTGAGTGAGGTCAGAGTGCGCTGAGGTCAGAGTGGTGTGAGAACAGAGTGGGGTGAGGTCAGAGCGCGGTGAGGTCAGAGTGATGTGAGGTCAGAGTGGGGTGAGGTCAGAGTGGGGTGAGGTCAGAGTTGAGTGAGGTCAGAGTGGAGTGAGGTCAGAGTGGAGTGAGGTCAGAGTGCAGTGAGGTCAGCGTGGATTGAGATCAGAGTGGAGTGAGGTCAGAGTGGAGTGAGGTCAGAGTGCGGTGAGGTCAGCGTGGATTGAGCTCTGAGTGGGGAGAGGTCAGAGTGGGGTGAGGTCAGAGTGGAGTGAGGTCAGAGTGGGGAGAGGTCAGAGTGGATTGAGGTCAGAGTGAAGTGAGGTCAGAGTGGTGTGAGAACAGAGTCGGGTGAGGTCAGAGTTGATTGAGGTCAGATTGGGGTGAGGTCAGATTGGGGTGAGGTCAGAGTGCGCTGAGGTCAGAGTGGTGTGAGAACAGAGTCGGGTGAGGTCAGATTGGGGTAAGGTCAGGGTTCAGAGAGGTCAGATTGGGGTTAGGTCAGAGTGGAGTGAGAAAAGAGTCGGGTGAGGTCAGATTGGGGTAAGGTCAGGGTTGAGTGAGGTCAGATTGGGGTCAGGTCAGAGTGGAGTGAGAACAGAGTTGAGTGAGGTCAGATTGGGGTGAGGTCAGATTGGGGTGAGGTCAGAGTGAGGTGAGGTCAGAGTGGAGTGAGGTGAGATTGGGGTCAGGTCAGAGTGGAGTGAGATCAGAGTGGGGTGAGGTCAGATTGGGGTGAGGTCAGATTTGGGTGAGGTCAGAGTGCGCTGAGGTCAGAGTGGTGTGAGAGCAGAGTGGGGTGAGGTCAGGGTTGATTGTGGTCCGAGTGGGGAAGGTCAGGGTGGAGTGAGGTCAGATTGAGGTCAAGTCAGAGTGGAGTGAGGTCAGAGTGGGGTGAGGTCAGAGTGGGTTGAGGTTAGAGTTGAGTATTGTCAGAGTGGGGTGAGGTCAGAGTGGGGTCAGATCAGAGTTGAGTGAGGTCAGAGTTGAGTGAGGTCAGAGTGCGGTGAGGTCAGGTTGGGGTCAGGTCAGAGTGTACTGAGATCAGAGTTGAGTGAGGTCAGGCTGGGGTGAGGTCAGAGTGCGGTGAGGTCAGAGTTGGGTGATGTCAGAGCGGGGTGAGGTCAGAGTGCGGTGAGGTCAGAGTGCGGTGAGGTCAGAGTGGAGTGAGATCAGAGGTGTGTGAGGTCAGAGTGGGGTGAGGTCAGAGTTGGGTGATGTCAGAGTGGGGTGAGGTCAGAGTGCGGTGAGGTCAGAGTGGGTTGAGGTCAGAGTTGAGTATTGTCAGAGTGGGGTGAGGTCAGAGTGGGGTCAGATCAGAGTTGAGTGAGGTCAGGGTTGAGTGAGGTCAGGGTGGGGAAAGGTCAGGGTGGAGTGAGGTCAGATTGAGGTCAGGTCAGAGTGGAGGGAGGTCAGAGTGGGGTGAGGTCAGAGTGGGTTGAGGTCAGAGTTGAGTGAGGTCAAAGTGGGGTAAGGTCAGGGTGGAGTGAGGTCAGATTGGGGTCAGGTCAGAGTGGAGTGAGGTCAGAGTGTGCTAAGGTCAGAGTGGAGTGAGAACAGTGTTGAGTGAGGTCAGAGTGAAGTGAGGTCAGAGTGGGGTGAGGTCAGAGTGGAGTGAGATCAGAGTGGGGTAAGGTCAGAGTTGAGTGAGGTCTGAGTGGGGTGAGGTCAGAGTAGGGTGAGGTCAGATCGGAGTGAGGTCAGAGTGGGGTAAGGTCAGGGTGGAGTGAGGTCAGATTGGGGTCAGGTCAGAGTGGGATGAGGTCAGAGTGGGGTGAGGTCAGAGTGCGGTGAGGTCAGAGTGGGGTGAGGTCAGAGTGGGGTGAGGTCAGAGTGGGGCGAGGTCAGAGTGCAGTGAGGTGAGAGGTGTGAGAATAGAGTGGAGTGAGGTCAGAGTGCGCTGAGGTCAGAGTGGGGTGAGGTCAGAGTGGGGTGAGGTCAGAGTGCGCTGAGGTCGGAGTGGTGTGAGAACAGAGACGGGTGAGGTCAGATTGGTGTCAGGTCAGAGTGGAGTGAGAACAGAGTTGAGTGAGAACAGAGACGGGTGAGGTCAGAGTGGGGTGAGGTCAGAGTGGGGTGAGGTCAGAGTGGAGTGAGGTCAGAGTGGGGTGAGGTCAGAGTGGAGTGAGATCAGAGTTGAGCGAGGTCAGAGTGGGGTGAGGTCAGAGTGGGGTGAGGTAAGAGTGGGGTGAGGTCAGCGTTGAGTGATGTCAGAGGGGGGTGAGGTCAGAGTGGAGTGAGGTCAGAGTGCGGTGAGGTCAGAGTGGAGTGAGATCAGAGTGGGGTGAGGTCAGAGTGGAGTGAGATCAGAGTGGGGTAAGGTCAGGGTGGGGTGAGGTCAGAGTGCAGTGAGGTCAGAGTGGGGTGAGGTCAGAGTGGGGTGAGGTCAGAGTGGAGTGAGATCAGAGTGGGGTGAGGTCAGAGTGGAGTGAGGTCAGAGTGGGGTGAGGCCAGAGTGGGGTAAGGTCAGGGTTGAGTGATGTCAGAGTGGGGTCAGGTCAGAGTGGAGTGAGAACAGAGTTGATTGAGGTCAGAGTGGAATGAGATCAGAGTGGGGTGAGGTCAGAGTTGAGTGAGGTCAGATTGGTGTAAGGCAAGGGTTGAGTGAGGTCAGATTGGGGTCAGGTCATAGTGGAGTGAGAACAGAGTTGAGTGAGGTCAGAGTGGGGTGAGCTCAGAGTTGACTGAGGTCAGAGTAGGGTGAGGTCAGAGTGGAGTGAGGTCAGAGTGCGGTGAGGTCAGAGTGCGGTGAGGTCAGAGTGGAGTGAGATCAGAGTGGAGTGAGGTCAGAGTGGAGTGAGGTCAGAGTGGGGTGAGGTCAGAGTGGGGTGAGGTCAGAGTGGGGTGAGGTCAGCGTTGAGTGATGTCAGAGTGGGGTGAGGTCAGAGTGGAGTGAGGTCAGAGTGCGGTGAGGTCAGAGTGCGGTGAGGTCAGAGTGGAGTGAGATCAGAGTGGAGTGAGGTCAGAGTGGAGTGAGGTCAGAGTGGGGTGAGGTCAGAGAGGGGTAAGGTCAGGGTTGAGTGATGTCAGAGTGGGGTGAGGTCAGAGTGGAATGAGATCAGAGTGGGGTGAGGTCAGAATGGGGTGAGGTCAAAGTGCGGTGAGGTCAGAGTGGGGTAAGGTCAGGGTGGAGTGAGGTTAGATTGGGGTCAGGACAGAGTGGAATGAGGTCAGAGTGGAGTGAGGTCAGAGTGTAGTGAGATCAGAGTGGGGTGAGGTCAGAGTTGAGTGAGGTCAGAGTGGAATGAGATCAGAGTTGAGTGAGGTCAGAGTGGAGTGAGGTCAGAGTGGAGTGAGGTCAGAGTGGAGTGAGGTCAGAGTGCGCTGAGGTCAGAGTGGTGTGAGAACAGAGTGGGGTGAGGTCAGAGCGCGGTGAGGTCAGAGTGATGTGAGGTCAGAGTGGGGTGAGGTCAGAGTGGGGTGAGGTCAGAGTTGAGTGAGGTCAGAGTGGAGTGAGGTCAGAGTGGAGTGAGGTCAGAGTGCAGTGAGGTCAGCGTGGATTGAGATCAGAGTGGAGTGAGGTCAGAGTGCGGTGAGGTCAGCGTGGATTGAGGTCAGAGTGGGGAGAGGTCAGAGTGGGGTGAGGTCAGAGTGGAGTGAGGTCAGAGTGGGGAGAGGTCAGAGTGGATTGAGGTCAGAGTGAAGTGAGGTCAGAGTGGTGTGAGAACAGAGTCGGGTGAGGTCAGAGTTGATTGAGGTCAGATTGGGGTGAGGTCAGATTGGGGTGAGGTCAGAGTGCGCTGAGGTCAGAGTGGTGTGAGAACAGAGTCGGGTGAGGTCAGATTGGGGTAAGGTCAGGGTTCAGAGAGGTCAGATTGGGGTCAGGTCAGAGTGGAGTGAGAAAAGAGTCGGGTGAGGTCAGATTGGGGTAAGGTCAGGGTTGAGTGAGGTCAGATTGGGGTCAGGTCAGAGTGGAGTGAGAACAGAGTTTAGTGAGGTCAGATTGGGGTGAGGTCAGATTGGGGTGAGGTCAGAGTGAGGTGAGGTCAGAGTGGAGTGAGGTGAGATTGCGGTCAGGTCAGAGTAGAGTGAGATCAGAGCGGGGTGAGGTCAGATTGGGGTGAGGTCAGATTGGGGTGAGGTCAGAGTGCGCTGAGGTCAGAGTGGTGTGAGAACAGAGTGGGGTGAGGTCAGGGTTGATTGTGGTCAGAGTGGGGTAAGGTCAGGGTGGAGTGAGGTCAGATTGAGGTCAAGTCAGAGTGGAGTGAGGTCAGAGTGGGGTGAGGTCAGAGTGGGGTGAGGTCAGAGTTGAGTATTGTCAGAGTGGGGTGAGGTCAGAGTGGGGTCAGATCAGAGTTGAGTGAGGTCAGAGTTGAGTGAGGTCAGAGTGCGGTGAGGTCAGGTTGGGGTCAGATCAGAGTGTACTGAGATCAGAGTTGAGTGAGGTCAGGCTGGGGTGAGTTCAGATTGGGGCGAGGTCAGAGTGCGGTGAGGTCAGAGTTGGGTGATGTCAGAGTGGGGTGAGGTCAGAGTGCGGTGAGGTCAGAGTGGAGTGAGATCAGAGGTGTGTGAGGTCAGAGTGGGGTGAGGTCAGAGTTGGGTGATGTCAGAGTGGGGTGAGGTCAGAGTGCGGTGAGGTCAGAGTGGAGTAAGGTCAGGGTGCGGTGAGGTCAGAGTGGTGTGAGAACAGAGTGGGGTGAGGTCAGGGTTGATTGAGGTCAGAGTGGGGTAAGGTCAGGTTGGAGTGAGGTGAGATTGGGGTCAGGTCAGAGTGGAGTGAGGTCAGAGTGGGGTGAGGTCAGAGTGGGGTGAGGTCAAAGTGGAGTGAGATCATAGTGGGGTGAGGTCAGGGTGGAGTGAGGTCAGATTGGGGTCAGGTCAGAGTGGAGTGAGGTCAGATTGAGGTCAGGTCAGAGTGGAGTGAGGTCAGAGTGGGGTGAGGTCAGAGTGGGTTGAGGTCAGAGTTGAGTGAGGTCAAAGTGGGGTAAGGTCAGGGTGGAGTGAGGTCAGATTGGGGTCAGGTCAGAGTGGAGTGAGGTCAGAGTGTGCTGAGGTCAGAGTGGAGTGAGAACAGAGTTGAGTGAGGTCAGAGTGAAGTGAGGTCAGAGTGGGGTGAGGTCAGAGTGGAGTGAGATCAGAGTGGGGTAAGGTCAGAGTTGAGTGAGGTCTGAGTGGGGTGAGGTCAGAGTAGGGTGAGGTCAGATCGGAGTGAGGTCAGAGTGGGGTAAGGTCAGGGTGGAGTGAGGTCAGATTGGGGTCAGGTCAGAGTGGGATGAGGTCAGAGTGGGGTGAGGTCAGAGTGCGGTGAGGTCAGAGTGGGGTGAGGTCAGAGTGCGGTGAGGTCAGAGTGGGGCGAGGTCAGAGTGCAGTGAGGTGAGAGGTGTGAGAATAGAGTGGGGTGAGGTCAGAGTGGAGTGAGGTCAGAGTGGGGTGAGGTCAGTGTGGGTTGAGGTCAGAGTTGAGTATTGTCAGAGTGGAGTGAGGTCAGAGTGCGCTGAGGTCAGAGTGGAGTGAGAACAGAGTTGAGTGAGGTCAGAGTGGGGTGAGGTCAGAGTGGAGTGGGGTGAGGTCAGAGTGGGGTGAGGTCAGAGTTGAGTGAGGTCAGAGTGGGGTGAGGTCAGAGTGCGCTGAGGTCAGAGTGCGCTGAGGTCAGAGTGGGGTGAGGTCAGAGAGCGCTGAGGTCGGAGTGGTGTGAGAACAGAGACGGGTGAGGTCAGATTGGCGTCAGGTCAGAGTGGAGTGAGAACAGAGTTGAGTGAGGTCAGAGTGGGGTGAGGTCAGAGTGGGGTGAGGTCAGAGTGGGGTGAGGTCAGAGTTGAGTGAGGTCAGAGTGGGGTGAGGTCAGAGTGGGGTGAGGTCAGAGTGGGGTGAGGTCAGAGTGGAGTGAGGTCAGAGTGGGGTGAGGTCAGAGTGGGGTGAGGTCAGAGTGGAGTGAGGTCAGAGTGGGGTGAGGTCAGAGTGGGGTGAGGTCAGCGTTGAGTGATGTCAGAGGGGGGTGAGGTCAGAGTGGGGTGATATCAGAGTGGGCTGAGGTCAGCGTTGAGTGAGGTCAGAGTGGAGTGAGGTCAGAGTGGGGTAAGGTCAGGGTTGAGTGATGTCAGAGTGGGGTCAGGTCAGAGTGGAGTGAGAACAGAGTTGATTGAGATCAGAGTGGGGTGAGGTCAGAGTTGAGTGAGGTCAGATTGGTGTAAGGCAAGGGTTGAGTGAGGTCAGATTGGGGTCAGGTCATAGTGGAGTGAGAACAGAGTTGAGTGAGGTCAGAGTGGGGTGAGGTCAGAGTT
The DNA here is from genome assembly GCF_047496795.1 of Chiloscyllium punctatum. Lineage (NCBI taxonomy): Eukaryota > Metazoa > Chordata > Chondrichthyes > Orectolobiformes > Hemiscylliidae > Chiloscyllium > Chiloscyllium punctatum. The sequence goes on along the minus strand of NC_092760.1, from coordinate 12,014,576 downwards.
GAGTGAGGTCAGAGTAGGGTGAGGTCAGAGTGGAGTGAGGTCAGAGTGCGGTGAGGTCAGAGTGCGGTGAGGTCAGAGTGGAGTGAGATCAGAGTGGAGTGAGGTCAGAGTGCGGTGAGGTCAGAGTGCGGTGAGGTCAGAGTGGAGTGAGATCAGAGTGGAGTGAGGTCAGAGTGGAGTGAGGTCAGAGTGGGGTGAGGTCAGAGTGGGGTAAGGTCAGGGTTGAGTGATGTCAGAGTGGGGTCAGGTCAGAGTGGAGTGAGAATAGAGTTGATTGAGGTCAGAGTGGAATGAGATCAGAGTGGGGTGAGGTCAGAATGGGGTGAGGTTAAAGTGCGGTGAGGTCAGAGTGGGGTAAATCAGGGTGGAGTGAGGTCAGATTGGGGTCAGGACAGAGTGGAATGAGGTCAGAGTGGAGTGAGGTCAGAGTGGGGTGAGGTCATAGTGCGCTGAGTTCAGAGTGGTGTGAGAACAGAGTAGGGTGAGGTCAGAGTGGAGTGAGATCAGAGTTGAGTGAGGTCAGAGTGGAGTGAGGTCAGAGTGGAATGAGATCAGAGTGGGGTGAGGTCAGAGTGGGGTGAGGTCAGAGTGGGGTGAGGTCAGAGTTGAGTGAGGTCAGAGTGGGGTAAGGTCAGGGTGGAGTGAGGTCAGATTGGGGTCAGGACAGAGTGGAATGAGGTCAGAGTGGAGTGAGGTCAGAGTGGGGTGAGGTCAGAGTGCGCTGAGGTCAGAGTGGTGTGAGAACAGAGTGGGGTGAGGTCAGAGTGGAGTGAGTTCAGAGTGGGGTGAGATCAGAGTTGAGTGAGGTCAGAGTGGGTTGAGGTCAGAGTGGAGTGAGGTCAGAGTTGAGTGAGGTCAGAGTGAAGTGAGGTCAGAGTGGGGCGAGGTCAGAGTTGAGTGATGTCATCGTGGGGTGAGGTCAGGGTGGAGTGAGGTCAGACTCTGGTGAGGTTAGAACTGAGTGAGGTCAGAGTGAGGTAAGGTCAGAGTGTAAAGAGATCAGAGTTGAGTGAGGTCAGAGTGGAGTGAGGTCAGAGTGGGGTGAGGTCAGAGTGGGGTGAGGTCAGAGTGGAGTGAGGTCAGAGTGTAAAGAGATCAGAGTTGAGTGAGGTCAGGCTGGGGTGAGGTCAAAATGGGGTGAGGTCAGAGTGGCGTGAGGTCAGAGTGGGGTGAGGTCAGAGTGGGGTGAGGTCAGAGTGGGGTGAGGTCAGAGTGCAGTGAGGTCAGAGAGGGATAAGGTCAGGGTGGAGTGAGGTCAGATTGGGGTAAGGTCAGAGTGAGGTGAGGTCAGATTGGGGTAAGGTCAGGGTGGAGTGATGTCAGAATGTGGTGAGGTCAGAGTGAGGTGAGGTCAGAGTTGAGTGATGTCAGAGTGGGTTGAGGTCAGAGTGGAGTGAGGTCAGAGTTGAGTGAGGTCAGAGTGAAGTGAGGTCAGAGTGGGGTGAGATCAGAGTTGAGTGAGGTCAGAGTGAAGTGAGGTCAGAGTGGGGTGAGGTCAGAGTGGAGTGAGGTCAGAGTGGGGTGAGGTCAGAGTGAAGTGAGGTCAGAGTGGGGTAAGGTCAGAGTGGAGTGAGGTCAGAGTGGCGTGAGGTCAGAGTGGGGTGAGGTCAGAGTGGGGCGAGGTCAGAGTGGGGTGAGGTCAGAGTGGAGTGAGGTCAGAGTGGGGCGAGGTCAGAGTGGGGTGAGGTCAGAGTGGGGTGAGGTCAGAGTGGAGTGAGGTCAGAGTGGGGTGAGAACAGAGTGGAGTGAGGTCAGAGTGGAATGAGATCAGAGTGGGGTGAGGTCAGAGTGGAGTGAGGTCAGAGTGGGGTGAGGTTAGGGTTAAGTGAGGTCAGAGTGGGGTAAAGTCAGAGTGGGGTGAGGTCAGGGTTCAGTGAGGTCAGAGTGGGGTGAGGTCAGAGTGGGGTGAGGTCAGAGTGGGGTGAGGTCAGAGTGCGCTGAGGTCAGAGTGGGGTGAGGTCAGAGTGCGCTGAGGTCAGAGTGGTGTGAGAACAGAGTCGGGTGAGGTCAGATTGGGGTGAGGTCAGAGTGGAGTGAGGTCAGAGTGGAGTGAGGTCAGAGTGGGGTGAGGTCAGAGTGCAGTGAGGTCAGAGTGGGGTGAGGTCAGAGTGGAGTGAGGTCAGAGTGGGGTGAGGTCAGAGTGGGGTAAGGTCAGGGTGGAGTGAGGTCAGATTGGGGTCAGGACAGAGTGGAATGAGGTCCGAGTGGAGTGAGGTCAGAGTGGGGTGAGGTCAGAGTGCGCTGAGGTCAGAGTGGGTTGAGGTCAGAGTGGAGTGAGGTCAGAGTTGAGTGAGGTCAGAGTGAAGTGAGGTCAGAGTGGGGTGAGGTCAGAGTTGAGTGATGTCATCGTGGGGTGAGGTCAGAGTGCGGTGAGGTCAGAGTGTAAAGAGATCAGAGTTGAGTGAGGTCAGAGTGGAGTGAGGTCAGAGTGGGGTGAGGTCAGAGTGGGGTGAGGTCAGAGTGGAGTGAGGTCAGAGTGTAAAGAGATCAGAGTTGAGTGAGGTCAGGCTGGGGTGAGGTCATAATGGGGTGAGGTCAGAGTGGAGTGAGGTCAGAGTGGGGTGAGGTCAGAGTGGGGTGAGGTCAGGGTGGAGTGAGGTCAGATTGGGGTGAGGTCAGAGTGAGGTGAGGTCAGATTGGGGTAAGGTCAGGGTGGAGTGATGTCAGAATGTGGTGAGGTCAGAGTGAGGTGAGGTCAGAGTTGAGTGATGTCAGAGTGGGTTGAGGTCAGAGTGGAGTGAGGTCAGAGTGGGGTGAGATCAGAGTTGAGTGAGGTCAGAGTGAAGTGAGGTCAGAGTGGGGTGAGGTCAGAGTGGAGTGAGGTCAGAGTGGGGTGAGGTCAGAGTGAAGTGAGGTCAGAGTGGGGTAAGGTCAGAGTGGATTGAGGTCAGAGTGGCGTGAGGTCAGAGTAGGGTGAGGTCAGAGTGGGGCGAGGTCAGAGTGGGGTGAGGTCAGAGTGGAGTGAGGTCAGAGTGGGGCGAGGTCAGATTGGGGTGAGGTCAGAGTGGGGTGAGATCAGAGTGGAGTGAGGTCAGAGTGGGGTGAGACCAGAGTGGGGTGAGGTCAGGGTTCAGTGAGGTCAGAGTGGGGTGAGGTCAGAGTGGGGTGAGGTCAGAGTGCACTGAGGTCAGAGTGGGGTGAGGTCAGAGTGCGCTGAGGTCAGTGTGGTGTGAGATCAGAGTGGGGTGAGGTCAGAGTGGAGTGAGGTCAGAGTGGAGTAAGGTCAGAGTGGGGTGAGGTCAGAGTGGAGTGAGGTCAGAGTGGAATGAGATCAGAGTTGAGTGAGGTCAGAGTGGGGTGAGGTCAGAGTGGAGTGAGGTCAGAGTGGAGTGAGATCAGAGTGGGGTGAGGTCAGAGTGGAGTGAGGTCAGAGTGGAGTGAGGTCAGAGTGGAATGAGATCAGAGTTGAGTGAGGTCAGAGTGGGTGAGGTCAGAGTGGGGTGAGGTCAGAGTGTCGTGAGATCAGAGTGGGGTGAGGTCAGAGTGGAGTGAGGTCAGAGTGCAGTGAGGTCAGAGTGGAATGAGATCAGAGTTGAGTGAGGTCAGAGTGGAGTGAGGTCAGATTGGGGTCAGGACAGAGTGGAATGAGGTCAGAGTGGAGTGAGGTCAGAGTGGGGTGAGGTCAGAGTGGAGTGAGGTCAGAGTGGGGTGAGATCAGAGTTGAGTGAGGTCAGAGTGGGTTGAGGTCAGAGTGGAGTGAGGTCAGAGTTGAGTGAGGTCAGAGTGAAGTGAGGTCAGAGTGGGGTGATGTCAGAGTTGAGTGATGTCATCGTGGGGTGAGGTCAGGGTGGAGTGAGGTCAGATCGGAGTGAGGTTAGAACTGAGTGAGGTCAGAGTGAGGTAAGGTCAGAGTGTAAAGAGATCAGAGTTGAGTGAGGTCAGAGTGGAGTGAGGTCAGAGTGGGGTGAGGTCAGAGTTGAGTGAGGTCAGAGTGGGGTGAGGTCAGGGTGGAGTGAGGTCAGATCGGAGTGAGGTTAGAACTGAGTGAGGTCACAGTGGTGTGGGTTCTGAGTTGAGTGAGGTCAGAGTGAGGTAAGGTCAGAGTGTAAAGAGATCAGAGTGAGGCGAGGTCAGAGTGTGGTGAGGTCAGAGTGGGGCGAGGTCAGAGTGGGGTGAGGTCAGGGTGGAGTGAGGTCAGATTGGGGTCAGGTTAGAGTGGAGTGAGGTCAGATTGAGTTCAGGTCAGAGTGAGGTGATGTCTAATTGGAGTGAGGTCAGAGTTGAGTGATGTCAGGGTGGAGTGAGGTCAGAGTGCGGTGAGGTCAGAGTGAGGTGAGGTCAGTGTGGATTGAGATCAGAGAGGATTGAGGTCATATGCAGTGAGGTCAGAGTTGAGTGATGTCAGAGTGGGGTGAGGTCAGAGTGGGGTAAGGTCAGGGTGGAGTGAGGTCAGATTGGGGTCAGGTCAGAGTGAAGTGAGGTCAGAGTGGAGTGAGGTCAGAGTGGGGTGAGGTCAGAGTGCGCTGAGGTCAGAGCGGGGTGAGAACAGAGTGGGGTGAGGTCAGGGTTGAGTGAGGTCAGAGTTGAGAGAGGTCAGAGTGGGGTGAGGTCAGAGTGCGCTATAGGTCAGAGTGGTGTGAGAACAGAGTGGGGTCAGGTCAGGGTGGAGTGAGGTCAGAGTTGAGTGAGGTCAGAGTGCGGTGAGGTCAGAGTGGGGCGAGGTCAGAGTGGGGCGAGGTCAGAGTGGGGTGAGGTCAGAGTGGTGAGGTCAGAGTGGGGTAAGGTCAGGGTGGAGTGAGGTCAGAATGGGGTGAGGTCAGAGTTGAGTGAGGTCAATGTGGAGTGAGGTCAGAGTGCGGTGAGGTCAGAGTTGAGTGAGATCATAGTGGAGTGAGGTCAGAGTGAAGTGAGGTCAGAGTGCGGTGAGGTCAGAGTTGAGTGAGGTGAGAGTGGGGCGAGGTCAGAGTTTGGTGAGGTCAGAGTGGATTGAGGTCAGAGTGAACATAGAACATAGAACATAGAAAAATACAGCACAGTACAGGCCCTTCGGCCCTCGATGTTGCGCCGATCAAAGCCCACCTAACCTACACTAACCCACTATCCTCCATATACCTATCCAATGCCCGCTTAAATACCCATAAAGAGGGAGAGTCCACTACTGCTACTGGCAGGGCATTCCATGAACTTACGACTCGCTGAGTAAAGAACCTACCCCTAACATCAGTCCTATATCTACCACCCCTTAATTTAAAGCTATGCCCCCTCGTAATAGCTGACTCCATACGTGGAAAAAGGTTCTCATGGTCAACCCTATCTAACCCCCTAATCATCTTGTACACCTCTATCAAGTCACCCCTAAACCTTCTTTTCTCCAATGAAAACAGCCCCAAGTGCCTCAGCCTTTCCTCATACGATCTTCCTACCATACCAGGCAACATCCTGGTAAACCTCCTCTGCACCCATTCCAGTGCCTCCACATCCTTCCTATAGTATGGCGACCAAAACTGCACACAATATTCCAGATGCAGCCGCACCAGAGTCTTAGACAACTGCAACATGACCTCAGGACTCCGGAACTCAATTCCTCTACCAATAAAAGCCAGTACACCATATGCCTTCTTCACAGCACTATTTACCTGGGTGGCAACTTTCAGAGATCTGTGTACATGGACACCAAGATCCCTCTGCTCTTCCACACTACCAAGTATCCGACCATTAGCCCAGTAATCCATCTTCTTGTTACTCCTACCAAAGTGAATGACTTCACACTTAGCTACATTGAACTCCATTTGCCACCTTTCTGCCCAGCTCTGCAACTTATCTATATCCCGCTGTAACCTGCCACATCCTTCTTCGCTGTCCACCACTCCACCAACTTTCGTATCATCCGCAAACTTGCTCACCCAGCCTTCTAGCCCTTCCTCCAGGTCATTTATAAAAATGACAAACAGCAATGGTCCCAAAACAGATCCTTGCGGAACACCGCTAGTAACTGCGCTCCAAGATGAACCTTTACTATCAACTACTACCCTCTGTCTCCTTCCAGCCAGCCAATTCCTAATCCAAACCTCTAATGCACCCTCAATGCCATACCTCCGTATTTTTTGCATTAGCCTGCCATGGGGTACCTTATCGAACACCTTGCTAAAATCCATATACACCACATCTACTGCTTTACCCTCGTCCACTTCCTTAGTCACCTTCTCAAAGAACTCAATAAGGTTTGTGAGGCACGACCTGCCCTTCACAAAACCATGCTGACTATCCTTGATCACATTATTCCTATCCAGATGTTCATAAATCCTATCCCTTACAATTCTCTCTAAGACTTTGCCCACAACAGAAGTGAGACTCACTGGCCTATAGTTACTAGGGCTGTCCCTACTCACCTTCTTGAACAAGGGGACCACATTCGCTATCCTCCAGTCTTCTGGCACTATTCCTGTAGACAACGACGACATAAAAATCAAGGCCAATGGCTCCGCTATCTCCTCCCTAGCTTCCCAGAGGATCCTAGGATAAATGCCATCAGGCCCAGGAGACTTATCTATTTTCACCCTTTCCAGTATTCCCCGGACCTCTTCCCTACATACCTCAAAGCCATCCATTCTAATCACTTGTGACTCAATATTCACATCAGCAACAACATCCTGCTCCTGAGTGAATACTGACGAAAAGTATTGATTTAGTGTCTCTCCGATCTCCTCTGCCTCCACGCACAACTTCCCACTACTATCCTTGACTGGACCGATACCTACCCTAGTCATCCTTTTATTCCTGACATACCTATAGAAAGCCTTAGGGTTTTCCCTAATCCTACCAACCAAGGACTTTTCATGTCCCCTTCTCGCTGCTCTCAGCTCTCTCTTTCGATCCTTCCTGGCTACCTTATAACTCTCAATCGCCCCAACTGAACCTTCACGCCTCATCTTTACATAGGTCACCCTCTTCCCTTTTACAAGGGATTCCAATTCCTTATTAAACCATGGCTCCCTCACACTACCCTTTCCTCCCTGCCTGACTGGTACACACTTATCAAGGACACCCAATAGCTGCTCCTTGAACAAGCTCCACATATCATTTGTGTCCTTCCCTTGAAGCCTACTTTTCCAATCCACACATCCTAAGTCATGCCTCACCGCAACATAATTTCCCTGCCCCCAGCTAGAACTCCTGCCCTGCAGTGCACACTTATCCCTCTCCATCACTAGAGTAAAATTCACCGAGTTGTGGTCACTGTCCCCGAAGTGCTCACCTACCTCCAAGTCTAACACCTGGCCTGGTTCATTACTTAGAACCAAATCCAGTATGGCCTCACCTCTTGTTGGCCTGTCTACATATTGCTTCAGGAAACCCTCCTGCACACATTGGACAAACACCGACCCATCCAACAAACTCGAACTATTGCTTTCCCGGTCAATATCTGGGAAGTTAAAGTCCCCCATAACAACCACCCTATTACTTTCACTCTTCTCCTGAATCATCCTTGCAATACTTTCCTCTACGTCTCTCGGACTATTAGGAGGCCTGTAGAAAACTCCTAACAGGGTGACCTCACCTTTCCTATTTCTAACCTCAGCCCAAACTACCTCAGATGGCAAGTCTTCCTCCATCGTCCATTCCACCGCTGTAATACTATCCTTGACAAGCAATGCCACTCTGGAGTCAGATCAGAGTGGGGTGAGGTCAGAGTGGAGTGAGGTCAGACTGGGGTGAGGTCAGAGTTGAGTGAGGTCAGAGTGTGGTGAGGTCAGAGTGTAGTGAGGTCAGAGTGGGGTGAGGTCAGTGTGGGGTGAGGTCAGAGTGGGGTGAGGTCAGAATGGAGTGAGGTCAGAGTGGGGTGAGGTCAGTGTGGGGTGAGGTCAGAGTTGAGTGATGTCAGAGTGGGGTGAGGTCAGAGTTGAGTGAGGTCAGAGTGGAGTGAGGTCAGAGTGGAATGAGATCAGAGTGGGGTGAGGTCAGAGTTGAGAGAGGTCAGAGTGGGGTGAGGTCAGAGTTGAGTGATGTCAGAGTGGGGTGAGGTCAGAGTTGAGAGAGGTCAGAGTGGGGTGAGGTCAGAGTGGGGTGAGGTCAGAGTTGAGAGAGGTCAGAGTGGGGTGAGGTCAGAGTGGGGTGAGGTCAGAGTTGAGTGAGGATAGATTGCGGTGAGATCAGAGTGGAGTGAGGTCAGAGTGCGGGGATGTCAGAGTGCGATGAGGTCAGAGTGGGGTGAGGTCAGAGTGGGGTGAGGTCAGAGTTGAGTGAGGTCAGATTGCGGTGAGATCAGTGTGGGGTGAGGTCAGAGTTGAGTGATGTCAGAGTGGGGTGAGGTCAGAGTGGATTGAGGTCAGAGTAGAGTGAGGTCAGAGTGGGGTGAGGTCAGAGTGGAGTGAGGTCAGAGTGGGGTGAGGTCAGAGTGGGGTGAGGTCAGAGTTGAGTGAGGTCAGAGTGGGATGAGGTCAGAGTTGAGTGAGGTCAGAGTGGGGTGAAGTCAGAGTGAGATGAGGTCAGAGTGGGGTGAGGTCAGAGTGGGGTGAGGTCAGAGTTGAGAGAGGTCAGAGTGGGGTGAGGTCAGAGTTGAGTGATGTCAGGGTGGGGTGAGGTGAGAGTGGAGTGAGGTCAGAGTTGAGAGAGGTCAGCGTGCTGTGAGGTCAGAGTGGGATGAGGTCAGAGTGTAGTGAGGTCAGAGTGCAGTGAGGTCAGAGTGCAGCGAGGTCAGAGTGGGGTGAGGTCAGAGTGGAGTGAGGTCAGAGTGGGATGAGGTCAGAGTGTAGTGAGGTCAGAGTGCAGTGAGGTCAGAGTGGGGTGAGGTCAGAGTTGAGTGATGTCAGAGTGGGGTGAGGTGAGAGTGGAGTGAGGTCAGAGTGCAGAGAGGTCAGAGTAGGGTGAGGTCAGAGTGGGGTGAGGTCAGAGTGGGGCGAGGTCAGAGTGCGGTGAGGTCAGAGTGCAGTGAGGTCAGAGTGCGGTGAAGTCAGAGTGGGTCAGAGGAAAAAGGCTCTCACTGCCCACCCTATCTAACCCTCTGATTATCTTATATGTCTCAATTAAGTCACCTCTCAACCTTCTTCTCTCCAACGAAAACAGCCTCAGCTTCCTCAGCCTTTCCTCGTAAGACCTTCCTTCCATACCAGGCAACATCCTAGTAAATCTCCTCTAAACCCTTTCCAAAGCTTCCACATCCTTCCTATAATGCGGTGACCAGAACTGTACACAATACTCCAGATGCGGCCGCACCAGTGTCTTGTACGGCTGAATCATGACCTTGTGGCTCTGAAACTCAATCGCCCTCCCAGTAAACTCCAACACACTATATGCCTTCTTAACAACCCTATCGACCTGGGTGGCAACTTTCAGGGATCTATGCACCCGGGCACTGAGATCTCTCTGTTCATCTATGCTGCCAAGAATTTTACCACTAGCCCAACACTCTGCATTCCTGTTACTTCTTCTGAAAGTGAACTGCCTCACACTTTTCTACATTAAACTCCATTTGCCACTTCTCAGCCCGGCTCTGCATCTTATCTATGTCCCACTGTAACCCACAACATCCTTCGGCAGTGTCCACAACTCTGCCTACCTTAGAGTCACCTGCAAATTTACTAACCCATCCTTCTACACCCACCTCCTGATCATTTATAAAAATGACGAACAGCAGTGGCCCCAAAACAGATCCTTGCGGTTCACCACTGGGAACTGAACTCCAGGATGAATATTTCCCATCAACCACCAGCCTCTGGCTTCTTTCAGCAAGCCAGTTTCTGATCCAAATCGCTAAATCACCTTCAATCCTGAAACTCTGTGTTGTGTGCAACAGCCTTCCGTGGGGAACTTCTTACTGAAAGTCCTTACTGAAATCCATATACACCACATCAACCGCTTTCCCCTCATCCACCTGTGTTTGGTCACCTCCTCGAAGGATTCAATAAGGTTTGTGAGGCATCACCTACCCTTCACAAAACCGTGTTAACTCTCCCTAATCAACTTTTTTCCTTTCCAGATGATTATCAATCCTATCTCTCATAATCCTTTCCAACACCTTACCCACAACCGAAGTAAGGCTCCCTGGTCTATAATTACCAGGGTTGTCTCTACTCCCCTCCTTGAACATGGAATGACACTTGCTATCCTCCAGTCTTCTGGCACTCCTCCTGTAGACAATGATGACATAAAGATCAAAGCCAAAGGCTTCCAATCTCCTTCCTGGTTTCCCAGAGAATCCCAGGATAAATCCCATCTGGCCCCAGGGTCCTACCTATTTTCAGATCTTCCAAAATTGCTCAGAGCTTCTCTTTGTAAACCTCAATCCCATCTAATCTTGAAGTCCGTATCTCCATATTCTCACTAACAGTGCCCTTTTCCATTGTGAATACTGACAAAAAGTATTCATTTCACACTTGCCCTATCTCCTCGGACTCCACACACAACTTCCCACTCCTGTCCTTGATTGGCCCTAATCTTACTCTCGTCATTCTTTTATTCCTGATATTCCGATAGAAGGCCTTACAGCTTTCCTTGATCCTCTCTGCCAACAACTTCTCAGGTCCCCTCCTGCCTCTTCATAGCCCTCTCTTTAGGTCTTTCCTGGCTAACCTGTAACTCTCAAGCCCCCTAACTGAGCCTTCACCCCTCACCCTCACATAAACCTTCTTCTTCCTCTTGACAAGAGCTTCGACTTCTTTAGTAAACCACGGCTCTCTCCCTCGACAACTTCCTCCCTGCCTGACAGGGATATACTTATCAAGGACCCACAGGAGCTGTTTTCTCCAAAAACCAGAAGAGTTTTTGACAACAACGAACTTTTAATTCCAGAGACTTTATGAAATGGGGATTTCACGATCTGCCCTGGTGGGATTTGAAAGCTGGAGTTATAGCTTGCAGGCTCTGAAAGACTAGTTTAGTGACATTACCACTATAACACTGCCTCCCCTCTCTCTCTCTCTCTCTCTGTCAGGGCAAAGTGCTCGAAGAGGATCTGGGAGCTGTGGTCCAGGGGATTGGTGAGTAATCCCACTGTCTGAGTGTTCCAGCAGCAGCTTCCTGCCCCGTTCACCCAGCACAGCCTCGCTCTGAATTCATCTCCTCTCATATCCTCCGACCAACACTCACCCTCACCCTGCTGCCCTCTCACACCTCCACGTCTTACGGTCACCCTTCGAAAGTAGTTCACTTCCCACATGCCGAACTCTCGGCCCCCCCCCCCCCTCGCTTCTCTGCCACTCTGTGCGGGACGAGAGAACCTACCAACCTCAGGATGAGGCAGGGGTCATGGAGGGTGGTGGGGGTCATGTCACCATTGAATGTGAGGGTACCCCATCCACAGGGAAGGGGACCACGGTCCGTGGGACTGTGACTCTCCTGAGGTACCACTCTGCCTGTTGACCCTGTTGTAATGACAGGTCTTAGCTCCTTCCAGCTGGATCCCTGGGGTCTATAGACTGGCACCTGGCTATGGAGAAGGCAGCCGTTCGGTGCCATGGTGGCTCAGTGGTTAGCACTGCTGCCTCACAGCGCCAGGGACCCCGGTTCGATTCCAGCCTTGGGTAACTGTCTGTGTGGAGTTTGCACATAATCCCTGTGTCTGCTGGGATTCCCTCCCACAGTCCAAAGATGTGCAGGTTAGGGTGGATTGGCCAGGCTAAACTGCCCCATAGTATTCAGGGGTGTGGAGGTTGGGTGCATTAGTCAGGGGTAAATGTAGAGTAATCGGTGTAGCAGAATGGGTCTGGGTGGGTTACTCTTTGGAGGGGTCAGTGTGGACTTGTTAGGCCAAAGGGCCTGTTCCATACTGTAGGGATGTTGCCAGTCCGATCAGCTGTTTGCAGTTTTTGTGGCCTTTTGTCTTGCCCCTCAGCAGAGGTGGTTGGTATTATTGTGTGAGCTGTCCCAATGTCAGGGTGAAGGCCGGAAGCAGGGAGGAGCAGTTAAAGGTGAGTGAAGTGTTGGAACTGGGTAAAGTACCTTCCTTTAACTAGCCCTCATTGATAGAAGGCTCTGAGAGGAGAGGACCAGCAGCAGTCTGTCACCTGGCCCAGCCTGGAGCTGTTCGGTCTAATTAATCAGCACCTCGCCTGCTTCCCCGTTTCCCCAAAGATCCTTGTCCCTCTGTGTACTCACCCTGATAGGCCTAGCTGGCTCCACACCACACAGGAAGGTAACCCGCTGTCTGGTAAGGGCAGAACCCTTGAGCAGAACAAAACAGGATTGCTTTTGAAATGTCTCAGCCAACTTCTGCATCTGGGGTCTCTCTGCTCGCCACCCGGGTGAAGGGTGAGAGAGGAGGCGGGCTGACGTTGGGACCCGATTCTGAGGGAACTTCCCTCAGTTCTAAATCCTCTTGTCTGGGAAAACTCTCGCCTCCAACTCGGGGCAACTAAACCTCCAAATGAAAGCACAGCCTCGTGATTTCACAGGCCCGCCCGTGATTTAGAGATGTCGAATCATCTTTTGAAGTGGGAGGTTTTGTTCTGCTCTTATGTTCGTATTCCTCCCGATGGCTGCTCCCACCCTGACCCTTGTAGGCCCGGACATTGCAAACTCCTGATAATTGCAATCATGGACACTGAGATGAACAATTGGCATGTAATTACTGCAAATCCAACCAGAAAGAGTTGTTTTGTTATCAAGTAACTCGGTTCCAATGGAAGATATCTTGTTCTAACAATAAACAGAAATATCCAGCTCTGACTAAGCCTTCGTTTATTTATTGTGAAGTTGAGAGTTTCCAAATCAGGGTTTGAGCTGCCTCAGGGGGAGATATTCAGCTTTATAACCTGGGTGGTAAATTGGCAGAGTGAATGGCCTTAATTGGAACCTTTTACTGAATTACATTTCTTTAAAAAAGGCACTTCTTTATTTATTCATTCCCAGCGCCTGGGCGTCACTGGCAAAAACAGCACTCCTCGCCCATCCCAAATTACCCATTGTAACGGTGAGATGTCCACCCATGCCTTTGACATTCATGTGGTGACGTTAACTGAGCTATAACGGGGGAGGCAGTACAAGAGGCTGGGGCAGCAACAGTGAGGGAGTGGCGAGACAACTCGGTTTGGAAAAGCTCCATCTACAAAACTTTGGCGAGCTGTCACAGTGCACCTTGTCGATAGTACAAGCTGCTATCACACTGTGCCAGTGGGACAAGGTTAAAGATCACCCAACACCAGGGTATAGTCCAACAGGTTTATTTGGAAGCACGAGCTTTCGGAGCGCTGCTCCTTCGTCATTCTCCACAACCACCTGATGAAGGAGTGTCGCTCCGAAAGCTCGTGCTTCCAAATAAACCTGTTGGACTGTCACCTGGTGTTGGGTGATCTTTAACCTTGTCCACCCTCAGTCCAACACCAGTGTCTCCATATCATGTGCCAGTAGTGCAGGCAATGAATGTTACAGCTGGTGGGTGAGTACACATTCACATGGACTGCTACACCCTCCATGTCACATTTTGGCCATGCTGTGAGTGGGCAGTATTCCATCACACTTCTGACAAACACCTTGTCGCAGGTGAACAAGCTTCAGAATTCCCAGCCTCTGATCTGCCCCCCCCATAAGCATTGCATTTTTAATGACTGGTTCAGTTCAATCTTTGGTCAGTTGCAAAAAAAGGAGGGCGTTGCTAATGGGGGATTCGGCAATAAGGATGTCATCGAGTCAGACAGCACAGAAACAGACCCTTCGGTCCAACCCGTCGAAGCACAAAGAACATGAACAAACCTGGTCCACACAGACCATGTTCCCAAACTGATCCTGCCTGCTCCTGGCCCGTATCCCTCTAAACCTTTCCTATTCATGTACTGATCCAAATGTCTGTTAAACACTGGAACTGTACCCACATCCACCATTTTCCCTGGCAGTTCATTCCACACACGAACCACAGTAAAAACCTTACCCCCTTGTGGTCCTTTTCAAATCTTTCCCTGCTCACCTTAGTTTTGAACTCTCCCACCCCAGGGAAAAGACTCTCACTATTCACCTTATCATGCTTTTCCAAACCTCTCAACCTCCCACATTCCGGTGAAAGTCCCAGCCTATCCAGCCCCTCCTTCTCATCCAAAGCCTCCACCCCTGGTCAATCTTTTCTGGCTGTTGAGTGTCGAGGGGAAGGGGTTAAGATTTCTTTTTCTTGTTGGAGATGGTCATTGGCAGCTTCGCAACCTGAAGGTGACTGGTTCCATGTCAGTCTGAGTTGGTAAGGCTGAACAACTCTTGACCCTGAATGACATGGTCCGCCTCAGCGTCTGAGGAGTCACGAATGGTGCCGAATATTGGGTGATCATCGGCGAACATCCCCACTTCTGACCTTATGGTGGAGGGAAGGTCATTGATGAAGCAGCTGAAGATGGTTGGGCCTAGGACACTACCCTGAGGGATTCCTGTATGGATGTTCTGAGGCTGAAGGACTGACCTTTAAGGGTGACAAGTATCCTCCTGCTTGTGTTTGTGAGAGGGGAGCTGTTTCACAGTTTCCTGGTTGCAAGAAACAATCAATACAATTCCAAAAAGCCAACTCTTTCCCCCCCCCTTTTTACTCAGGGAGGACAACTCAGCTCATTATGCCAGCTCTTTACCTGACTGTTCCAAAACTGTCCCCGCGCTCCCACAAACCCACCATTACTTTATATCTTGAGTTTCAATGGAAAAGGTTTCTTGACTAGATCCACTGGCCCGAGGTAATCCATGCCCCAAGGGTCTGCCTTGAGGAAAATGGAACCTCTCTCCTTCCACCTTCAGTGGCCATTTTAAATCGATCACCAGCTGGCCAATACGGTTCGGAACACTTTGGGGAAATCTCTCCTCCCTTTTGACTGTCAGCTCATGATGATAGTTGCATCAACACAGCATTCACTGCTTGGCTTTGGAGATCTCTAATGGGAAACCCCCCACATCCACTCGGATCCTAAAGGCATCATTCTCCTTCCTGTAACCTGTAGAATATTCTAAATGCAACCGAAAGAGACAAGAAGTCCACTGGACGGTTTTAATTGCATATAGAGCGTGGAAACAGGCCTTAGGCCCAACCTGTCTGTGCTGACCAGAGATCCTAAACTGAAGCCTAGTCTCATTTTCCTACACTTGGCCCACTAAACTCTTCATATCCCCATCCAAATGCCTTTGAAATGTTGTAATTGTACCAGCCTCCACCACATCCTCTGGCAGCTCATTCCATACACGTACCACCCTCTGGGTGAAAACGTTGCCCCTCAGGTCTTTCTTAAATCTTCACCCTCTTGCCTGAAATGTATACCCTGTGGTTTTGGATACCCCCCCCAGTCTATTCCCCTCACGATTTTAGAAACCTCGATATGGGAAGTTGAAGGAGGAAGTGAAGTCGTATGGGGTGTACTAGCCAGGTGGGTAGAGAACTGGCTGGGGGCAGCAGGAGACTGAGAGTGAGAGTGAAAGGGAGTTTCTCAAAATGGAGAGAGAGGTGACCATTGGTGTTCCTCCAGGACCCACACTGGGACCGTTGTTTGTGGTATACATAAATGATCTGGAGGGAGTTAAAAATCACCCAACACCAGGGTATAGTCCAACAGGTTTATTTGGAAGCACTAGCTTTCAGAGCCCTGCTCCTTCATCAAGTTGTTGTGGATGGATCATGACTATAAGACACAGAATTTATAGCAAAAGGGTTACTGTGTTACAGAGTTGTAATGATCTATTAAACAACTTTAGTTAAAAATCACACAACACCAGGGTATAGTTCTTAAACAAATTTAGATTAAGTCTTTCATCATTTAGAATGGGATATGGTTCTTTAATGTGTAAATCCCTGAATTACATTCTCAAGGTG
Organism: Chiloscyllium punctatum; assembly: GCF_047496795.1. NCBI lineage: Eukaryota > Metazoa > Chordata > Chondrichthyes > Orectolobiformes > Hemiscylliidae > Chiloscyllium > Chiloscyllium punctatum. Next base: position 11,998,870 of record NC_092760.1, on the reverse strand, counting down.
GTGTCAACTCATCTAATAATAGGTGTCATCGCAGCTCAGACAATGCATTAAATGTGCGAAGGTAAAGTCTGTACCAGCATTGAGTCAATTCGATTTCTAAAGCAGGGTTTGGAGAATCTTACATGGATTCATGCAGTTTTTGAGCAAAACAAAATGTAATTCTGCAAGTACAAATTCACCCCACAAACTTATATGTATATGTCTGTGTCTGTATGTGTGTGTGTGTGTGTCTGTGTGTGTGTGTCTGTGTGTGTGTGTGTGTGTCTGTGTGTGAGTCTGTGTCTGTATGTCTGTGTGTGCGTGTGTATGTGTGTGTCTGTGTGTGTGTGTCTGTGTCTGTGAGTCTGTGTGTGTGTCTGTGTGTGTGTGTCTGTGTCTGTCTGTGTGTGTCTGTGTCTGTGTGTCTGTGTGTGTGTGTCTGTGTGTGTGTGTGTCTGTGTCTGTATGTCTGTG